>NC_084903.1:20186305-20359429 GCF_949316345.1 Pungitius pungitius
TGTGGCTCATGTGGCTCATGTAACGGAGCTGACGATAAGGAGTTGAGAGGACTTGCAATTAGGAAGCTTCTCCTATGGCGGCTATGGATTACTGTGTTGTTAAAATGGTCACCGGGATTCAAATATGTCCTCCACTCAAATGTGACCTGACTTAACTATGAAGTTAAGTTCACCTCCAGTGCCGGTCAAACGAAGGATGTACGCAAATAATAATGCGTACCATGCAAGGAGACCAAATCCTCTCCCAACGTCCCCCCCCCCCGTTTAGACGCCGCGATCTGCGAAGTGGTCCATGGATGGAGAGCTGCAGAGGGAGATATCTTTCAGTGTCCAATCATTCTATCAAACCACCACGTGCATTGTGTTTGTGGGGCGTCGGGGGGGTGGAGGAGGGGGGGGAGACCCCCCCGGGCCGACCATCAGGTGTCACCCTCGGCGGCCAATGAATGGACAATGGCGATCCATCAATCTTCCATGCCAGCTTGTCTTGCTGCCCCGAGACCAACTACAATGTCTCGCCTCAAAGCAATTGTACGCCTTCGGTTTGACTCATTCATCGGCCCGGGACCCTCATTTGCAATCCAGACTGGTGACCTGAGAGGAGAGGAGGGTGGGATTCAAAGGAGAGGATAAGTTCAAAATATGGAATTTGAAGTTGTCCAGAATGTAGCAGGTGCCGCAATGGTCTTTATCTCAGTACCAAGGTGGCTCATTTATTTCGTTGATGGATTGTTTATCAGTCAGCACCAAACAGACACGTATTTGAGTAGCTGGAGGGGAGTTAAAGGTTTTTTTTTTTTTTTAATTATTCAGCGGCGCTGTACATCGCCTTCAGCCAACTGACCTCGTCGGGTCATCGGGACTTAAGTAAGAGTGAAAGTCGCTTTAAATGGAGCAGAGGCTCCCAGGGACCCCGGACCTCAGCTGAGCAGCTGCTGCCGGCCGTTGACTATTACTTTTCCAGGGGCTGACTTTGATGTTTTAACAATCCATACATATTGATTCAGACTGATAATAAACAATTTGATTAGCCTCTTTCTATAGGCTGTCATTTCAATCACTTTCAGAGCTCCGACGGAGTGGAAGTGAGCGACTGCGGGACGGAGGGAGGGACGAGGGCGGGGCAACATGGGGATGGGGATGGGGGGGGGGGCAGAGCTGAAAGCGAGGGCTGCTGCAGCCCCCTCCTCTGACAGAGAGAGAGAGAGGAATCCAGCCCTGATTAGGCCTCTGCCTTTGGTGAATTGGACAAGACAGCTGAGCTGCAGGTTATTAACTCCCTCAGAAAATTCTCAGCCCTCTCTCAGGCCCGGGCCTGAATACCGCGATCCGATCGATAAGCAATCTCCGGTGTGTACCAAATGCCTGCTGGATTCATTTGTCTCCCAGCACACCCTCTCTCCCTCCGCTGGACAATACACCTGCACAACTGAGCCCCCCCCCCCCTCTTCCCTCCCTCCTTTCCTGAGTGCCGTTCTCCCTCTTTTGTCTCCCCCCCTCTCCCCCCCCACTCCCTCCTTCCTCACCTCTCTTACGTCCGCTCGCCGGAGTCTCTGTCACTTTTAAATAATGACCGTGGGGCTGAAGGAACAACTGCCTACCTCTATTTCATCACGGTGAGACCCTCTCCTGCAGGCCTCAGTGACCAAGCTGTCTAGGGGGGGGGGAGTGTATGGGGTGGGAGGAGGGGGAACAGATAGACTGAAAGAGAGAGAGAGAGAATGAGAGAGAGGCGAGGGGGGTTGCCCACGGCAATGGGGAAGGTGGGGGCCACAGCAGCATCGTGACTGACAGCACAGATGTCCCCATCAGAGCACAATCTAAGCATATAAATGACCAGCCCGTGGCAACTTCATAGTGAAAACACGAAAACACACAAAGTAGCTGTCGATATCTCACAGACAGAATAAACATCTGGCAGGTGCTCATTGCGTGAGGGACGTGCACCAACCATCAGCAGAGCTTCCTGTCTGTTTGCCTATTATTGAGCTGTTTTTTTTTTGTTGTTGTTTTTTCGCCGCCAGTGTGGGAGTTTGTTGATTCCAGTGAGAATGTGTAGCTCCTCCGAGGAAACCCCTCCGCACTGTGCTGAGAACACGTTTAATGCGCCCGAAAAGGTTCGGCCGTTGCCAACGTCGTCCATTTCCATCCCACGTTTGGTTCTCAGAGGGAGGAGCTTGTTGCAGAACGAAGCAAACCCGTCTTTGTGGAGAGGGGGGGGGGGGGTAGATGGATTTACATAGTGATTGTGTTTGCTGATTTGGCGAGGCTTCAGCTGATAACTTTTAGTGATTAGCTGCGGCATTGATCCCCCACATGGATTTATTGATGGGGGTGGGAGGGGGGGGGGGGGGGTGAGCTGGTGGGAGAGGTGATACGAGGAGAAAACAGTAGTAAGCCCAAGCGAGGTGGACAGTGGATGCTTTCACTTTGCTGGCTGGTTTTTTTTTTTTTTTTCTCCCCCCCCCCCCCCCCAAAGGAGTTGAAAGCCATACTGTTATTCTCATAGCTCATTTCTGTATTTTGTCTTCCACTATTGTCTTTCTATTGTTTCTGTGTGGCGGCAGAGTTGCAAACCCCAGAGGGAATTGTCTGTCAGCATACAATAAAAGCAAGGGCCTGCGACCGAGAAACTCCATTTCTCATGGCTAATAATCAGAGACAATGCGAGCCACTGAAAAAAAAAAAAAAGGATAAACCTGGCGGATGTTTAGATTTTCTTATCGCTGTGATCTCGCAGCAAAATCAAACTGGAGCTGCAGAGATGCTCGTAGGCAGAGCGACAGAAAAAAACAACAACGGGGAAATGCAGTTATTAAAAGGAGCTCTGTAAATATTTGAGAAGACTTTACTGTGGCAACGAGAGAGAGAGAAGAAAAAAAAAACCACCCATCACACAGCGTGCTGCTAGTGAGCAGGGATGCGAGATAGACCAAACAGGAAGTCCCACAAAAAAATTGGAGATTTTAATTAGTCAAAGATGGCTCACTCACCGGGGGGTTTGGTTGTAATGGAACCGTTTTTGTTTCATAATGGGGTTTCGCCCCCCCCCCTTGGAAAGATCACAGGCTGTGAGATCATCAAAGAAAATTAGCAGTTAAGAATTCTTAGACAACAGGATCTTTTGGTTGTTATAATTACAGTCCCACAGCATTGTCCCGTGCCATGTGACGAGTGGTAAGCACTTCCTTCTAATATCGTTGTGAAGTGAATACAGCCACTTTTGTACCTTCATCAGACATTTTAGACTATCTTAACCTCCTCTGTGACGCCGTCCCAGCGAGCGCTTTTTTTCATTTTTTTTTTCATTAGCGTCCATTCCCCCCTTTGCTTTTCAAGGTCGTGTGTAATGTGGAATCTATAAAAATTGTCAATGAAGAAGTTATTTGAATTCTTAGATTTTAACGGCCGGGCTTAAAAATTCCCATTTGAGACCTGCAGTTTTAAAATGATCCTACAGTGTGTATGTCAGCAGATGGGATTACTGAAGGTAATGGCTCTCACGCCATGACCCCCCCCCCCCCCCTCTCTCTCTCTCTCTCTCTCTCTCTCTCTCTCTCGCACGCTTCACGCGGTACGCCTACTTTTCTGGAAAATGTATTTGTGTTGTGTTCTGTGCGCTTCTTGGAAAGTGTGTTGTTTGATTCTTTTGGAGCGGTTAGATTGATCGCGTTTCTTCCATTCCATATCTGAAAGCAGGCGGTAAAAAAGGTATTTCAATGAGGTAATTCCATGTCCGAGGAAAAAATGGTGGATATTATTGTGAAAATGTGGAAAAGTCCAAATGAAGTACAAGGTGTATCACCTCGCGGGTTGCATGGGATGAGGAAAAACTCTCTCCCGCATTGTCCCACCCCCCCCCCTGACAGTGACGGTAATGTGTGAGAAGGTGAGACCGCCCTCGGGGGCCCCGTACGTCCACGTCCACCTCGATATAAATCAGCCCCTGTCATCGCAGGCTCATATCACACGCACTGATCCCACGTCCCCTCCGCCAACGTGCTGGGCCCTCCTCGCCGTTCGATACCATCCCGAGACGCCAGTGGCCAAAGCATCAAACCCTGTCCCCTGTCTCACGGCCAGTGTCCCCCCCTCCCTGTGTGTTGTGTTTTTTTTTTTTCTTCTTCCTCCTGGACCTGTAGGTGCTCCGGCACGGTGAAGTTAAACAGATGTGACTGCATTAGATTCAGGCCGGACAGCAGTCGCACCTCTGCTGCCCCGAATGCATTCTATAATTATCCGCCACACCTCGAAGCAGGAAGTCAGCTCATGTCAAAAGTGCAAAGCGAAAGCTAGGGTCACTGTCAGTAAAATGAGCCTGATGGTGACGAGAGCCAAAGCAGCAGCAGCAGCAGCAGCAGCAGAGGAGGGTGAATGGGATTCACATAGCGCTGCTGGAAATATGCAGCCTGACTGCAACAGTAGCTTCGTTCTAGCCACCAAATGATGCTTTTTTTTTTTGTTGCTGTAAATGTCTGGATTTCACTAGATCAGATCGGTTAGAAAACCATTGATGATAACGATGTTCCTTTATTGATTTCCAACCCTTTCCTGATTGCAATTAAAACATATCTATTAAAAGCCTGTTCGTCATTGGTGCAACGCACAACAAACTATTGACATGAAGAGGATCGGTCAGATTCCCCCGGACTGTTAAAACCAAAGGTCCTCCGGTGAGAAGCATCCGTCGTGATTTGCTGCGCTGTGTGGATTGAATTGATTTGAAGGAGAAGTTTTATTTCAGAATAAAGACCTCACACATGAAACGAATTGTCGTCAGTTGTGTGGAACCCGAGTGCTGTACATACAAATATCATCAAGAATTAGAATTCCATTGATGCCTCAGAGATTATTTGATGGAGAAGGAGCAGCTGCCTTGGCCCGCATTCGTCCCGGCACTCTGATTGTGGCCACTGATTGATTTTTAAGTTCGAAAGAGACAATCAGTAAATATCATCCAATCAGGGGCCGAGAACAAAGACAAGATTTAAACAATTCGAAGTAATCAATGAAAAATATCCTCTGATTTGTAGGCACTCAATTAGGACCCCTGTATCAGGCATCGTGATACATCGCCAGTTACCCCGCAGTCAAACTATGAGAGATGAATTAAAGTCCACGGGAGGAAGTGCCCACTGGCGTGGTAGTGAGACCTCACAGGCCTCAGATCCCCCGTCCGCTTCCCTCGCCGAAGCTGTCAACAACTAATGGGGGCTGCTGCGAGAGCCGCTATCCGTCATCCCGCTTCCTGTCCACATGTTTGCTCCCTAACTTATCGCCTCGGTGCTTTACAATCATTTTTAGCGTCGAATGCGCCTCCAGTCGCCAACACGCACCCCGCAAGGCTCGGGACTAGCGCGCGGCTAAAGACTGGACGTGGCCCGGAGTTTGACAATGTTGAACATCTGTAACAAATTGGTGACTTCTATGTTTTTTTTTCTGGGTAAAGGTGAACGTTTTTTTTTAAGCGTCTGGCATTGAGATGACTGCTCCGGTCCAGTAGCTCAACTCCTCGTGTTTCTGCGAGCGCTTCGCGGAGGACGTTTCCCACCACATCTTGGCAGGGAGACCAAGTTCCACCCCCCTCCCGTGCTCACCCTTAATGAACTGACTAGACGGATGATCGCCACGGCGACCCGTGCGAGTGCTTTTGATTCCGCGTCCACCGCGAGGTCGGAGGAATTACCTAAAGTGCCTCTCATTTCATCATCCGGAATGTCAAACGAGACGGCGTTCTTTTTAATTTATGCGCGGCCCCCCCAAAAATAATCACAGCTCCATGCATCACACGACGGACGGCCCGTGAGAAGTCGTCTGTCGGGGAGCCCCCGGCCAGGTGCAGAGTCATTAACCTGCGCCTTGGTTTGAGAGCAAGGTCAGCTCGGAGCGCTGCTCCAGCGTTTATCTGAGAGAGGCTTTTGTTACTTTGCCGTCTTCTTTGTAACAACATTAGCATTATCTGCAAAGACAGGAGCATGCATCAATAAACTCATTTCCTCCTCCACCGGGCGGATACAAAGAGGCAAGGAATGTCTTTTTTTTTTTTTTTCAAACTATAACCCACCACTGTTCAGTAACACACCTCTTAATAGTTAACTAAATTATAAACTTAAATCATCTCATGATGATCATGCCAAAGCCATTTCCACATTCCACATGTCAAGGGTTTCTTCCTTAAGAGGTTACGGTGTGAGACAGGAACTATATACATTATCTAAGAGTAAGGGTTAGGGTTGCTTTCCGTGTTTGCTTCGAGCAGCGACTTTTGCAATGAGTGAGATTAAAGGTTTTCACAGTACCAGTCAAAAGTTTGGACACACATTTTCTCATCGAACTGAATGAGAAAATGGGCGCAACATTTTGACAGGTACCGTGTACAAGTGTACCTTTGATAATAGCAATAACGTTTCTAAAAGTACTAACTGCAATGGTGTTGTAGATGAAGGTTGGAGTTCCCAACACCTACAACAATGAGCCCTTTTCATTTTTTAAATGAATTTTATGCACTAGATGCCTGCTATTTTGTCTGTGGTTTAAGAGATTTTAGGTTTTGTTCCAAAATACCTGTTTCATCTTCAGAAATGTCAAGTTCATTTTTCAAATCTAGTCGAACAGAAAGGGTAAGATATATGTCGAAATATGCGCTCGATGCTCCTGCAGTTTGCGATCACAGCCCTTCCCACACTTCATCCCTGCTCCACCCGACTTCAGCCGCGCTAGACTTTTTCCCAGGAGCGCTCTTGATTCAGTGAGCGGATCTGCTGCTTCGCTCGAGTGACGCGTTAACGTTTGCACGCCAAGCGTGCTCCACAAAGTCAGCGAAGCGATCTTCACTTGGCTTCACCTTTAGCACACCGTGATGGCTGAGGGGGGGGATTTGAGAGGAGAATGTTTAGGTGTGCTCGTTGGTAAAACTACATTTAAATGTGAGGTGGAGAATTCTCATCTAAGTGGAATTAGAATAAGAAATAGAATAAGAACACTTAACACCTGCTACTTTAATGCCTGTTGTTGTCAAGGATGACATCGAAGATCTATACTGACAAATATACTGCAGACAAAGACCTCACATATAGTCCAGACGCAGAGTGCAAAAAACCCTGTGACATGTGAATTAATCATGTGGGGAGGGGGCGGGGGGGGGGGGGGGGGGGGGGGGGGGCGTCTGCTTGTTACAGTACTGACTCCTCTGACTTTGCTTACCCTTGGAAAGCTTTCGGCGCCCTATGATCC
This sequence comes from Pungitius pungitius, assembly GCF_949316345.1. Classification (NCBI taxonomy): domain Eukaryota; kingdom Metazoa; phylum Chordata; class Actinopteri; order Perciformes; family Gasterosteidae; genus Pungitius; species Pungitius pungitius. Next base: position 20,193,539 of record NC_084903.1, read on the forward strand.
AACATCTGAGGAGCTGATAAAAACCCTTCAGTTGCCTCAAAGCAGCTGCGAGGCTTAACATTGTCAAAAAGGTTTTTTTTATTTCCCTACCGTTTCGACCTCCTGTGTATATTTTATTGAGCTGCTCTCATCCCACGGCGGCGCGCGGCAGCCATGAGCCCGCCGCAAAATGTATTTGGGAGCTCATTAACGCGGGGTGTGCATGCTTGGAACATGCAGCATCTTCTGTGAAGGAGTGCGAAAGGCTGATGGCGAGGAGCTCAGAAATCGTTGTTTTTGATATTCAGTGAGCTTTTTCATCTTTTTTTTTTTTTTTTTTTCTCCGGCTGCAACACCACATGAGAGGATTAGGGAAGTTAATGAATTACCCTCACAGGGGCCTCGAGACAGTGTGCGCGAGCTCCACTATCCCACGTCTCATAACGTCGGGCCGTTTGAATTTATTGAACTGAGGGCTGAATTTTCCCACACTGATCTGACCCAGTTCAAGTTTATACCCAGTCCCCTTTGTAACGAAGATGACAAAGGGAAAGTCTTTGGGATCTTTTGTAAGTCAAAAAATATCATTGAACTCCACTGAGTTGTTTTGCGCAGCGGCCTTAAAAACTTCCTCTGCCACTTAGAGTTGCTAGACAAACTACAGCGGGTTCTGTGATCAAATCAAGGCCTCAGAGTGTGTGTGTCCTTGCGCGTGTCGGTGCGGACGCGGGGGGGTCCCGGAGGTGCCGTGCCCCCTGGACTTCTGTTAAGTGAAAACAGTCCCACAAAAGTGCAATATCACTTTAAGATTTCAGGCGTCTTGTTTGCTCCACTCCCAGAGGCGTCGCGGTATCAAATGCACCAGCACAAATGATAAATAACACAGCGGGACCTTTTCTATTTTTCCAAATTAGGTTTGAGGCCTCAGATCAGCGCCCCCGAGGCCCGGCGCGACTGGGCTCCGATTCTTCCCCTGAAGAGTTTTCCCTTCAGTTTTCTATCATATAAAGCAAATATCAAAAATGTGATTTGAATCCGGGGAAAAATTAACGCTGAAGGGCGCCGGAAGGAGGAGGAGGAGGAGGAGGAGGAGGAGCGGTGCGGCGTGTAAGGTGGGGGGGGGACGAGAACACACACAAGCTCACTGGGCTCTCTCTCTCTCTCTCTCGCTCACATGCAACAATTGAGTGTGTTTAACCGTCGGTGCGAGGCGAAACCCTGGAGAGGCCCGGAGTCAGCCAGCAGCACACTGCCCCGCGGGTTAATTGAAGTCGCTCAAGTGACTCAAGTGCCCCCCCCCCTCTCCTTAATGCCTCAACCCATAAAATGTTGGATTTCTGGGCAGCATTTGTGAAAAAATGTATCCTCTTATGGGCCTTTTTCTTTTTTTTTTGTCATGCGCTTGAGAGGAGGGCCTCGGATGTGGCCGGACTTCAAAACACTTCACTTCTCAACTTGAATGGAAGGAAAAATGTTGAGCAGGGTCGGCCTAATAATAATATGTCAGTGTTGTGTTTCCCGGGATGTCTTTTTGTTACCACAAGGATCTCTGTAGGAAGGCCAAGTGGAGGGCGCTTACCTAAAGGTTGGAGCCGATGCCTGTGAATCGGAAAAAAAGGACTATTTTCCCCATTTAGTTATTTGTTTATTCGCGCTCTATTTGTAACGTAAAGTAGTCAGTACATGAGCGTGAAAGACTGAAACTAGAAAAAACGACTAGGCTGCCTCTGTTCGACGTTTAAAAGTGGTTTACCAGCATCTCTAAAGCTTCCTGTCTGTGATCCAAATGTAGCTGCCATTCAATTACTAATATTGACTTGATGGAGGCGGTGCTTTCTTTTGTTTGTTCCATTTCTGGTTTTGGTGCTTTTGCCGGCTACAGTTAAATAGCGGTAAGAAGCTGCCGTTCTGATGGGTTCACACAGCTTACTCTACTTTGCTGAAATTTCACTGTTTCACTGTGTCCAGCAGGTAGCCTTATTGGCTATTATACTGAGAGAAAAAAAGATAATCATGAAATCCGAGTGCCCAATGGGGTTTACTAGCTCAACTAAGTGAGCTTTGATGATGCTGATACTGAAAAAGACTTTTAGTTTTGCTAAATATAGATGAATGTCAATCAATTATTTATTAATAATTTTATATAATATTTATCCATGTATTTATCCCATGACAGAGCAACAAGTGCTGCCTGATGTTAATTTAACCTTCTGTTATTACACATAAAGAAGCACCAATGCATGCCGACCAGTCACAATGACTATTACAATACAACTGTAACCTATTTATATGGCACCGCTGTATAAATAGCAGCGTATGTTTGTAAAACTGCTGCAGAAGAATGTTTAGTAATTCCTTCCAGCTTCCAGGGCTTCGTGCTGTACATTATGTTGTAAACAGTAACTTCCGACCACCAGCTGTGTTTTCCCTTGCATCCAGTTTTTTTTTTTTTTTTTTATAGCCACCTGAACCAATCACCTCTTCACTCGATCTCCATGGTGAACACACAGACACGGAAATGGTACCAGTCTTCTCATCCAACACCCAGAAAGGAAGAAAAACTCCTCTTAAAGATTTACCATGAGCGAGGAAGTCACTCCTCCGCTGTTCCAGTGAAGCTCCAGAGTTTGTATGCTTAATAAATAAGGTCAAAAACATACGAAAGGAAAAGAAACGTGAGGTAGATACTGTTCAATAACGAAAGCCTCGCTTTGCAGGGTCGACACATTTTACCGAGCTGCACCATCTATCACCTTCAATCAACTGTGATTCCCCTTGCTACATCGAATCAGAGGTATCTTCAAATGAAATCTTTAAACATCTTAAATCTTTAAAAACTAATTTACTTAATGTCTTACCATTCCAGATTAAAAGCTCTGTCTGCAATTATATTAGGCCACTGATTACCAAGTTCCATGATTTACTCTGTAGTGAGGCTCTGTTTGTATTTGTGTGGATCTATTAAGGGCCATTCCACGCAAGTTATATTATATGTTATATGTGTGTGTGTGTGTGTGTGTGTGTGTGTGTGTGTGTGTGTGTGTGTGTGTGTGTGTGTGTGTGTGTGTGTGTGTGTGTGTGTGTGTGTGTATCGGTAAGGTTTTAGTAGAAGAAAAAGATGGTCAGAGGTGATTTTATTGGCGTGCATTCAGAATGCCTTCCTTGCATCCCTGTCATTTGTTGGAAGATAATGTTGCCATCGATCCGTAAAAATGCTTGAAAATGAAATGAGAGTCTCCCTTCCCACTTAATCAAGAGAGCCTATTGATCAGGTTTCTAATGAAGGATCATTTAGATTAGCTGGAGATGAATAGGCGCGCGTATCATGTCATGTCAAGGAGTAATAGGATGTCTTTATCTGAAGATTCCCGGATATCAGTAGAAGTCTTCTATATCTTCACAATGGAAACCTGCTCTGCTGTCTCATTCTCTAATGTCTTCTGCTGAAAGGGATATTCCAAATATAATACACAATCCACAACCTCTGTACACTTTTGATCAATTACAGTCCCTTAGTTTTTACGTGTCAATACCTCTCAATAGCAGTGCCACTAGGATGGAAAGTATACGTTACCTTTCTACTATTCCTGATTATTTCCACAGGACATAACTTGACATCCACAGTTATTACTTAACAGAAGATGGTCAGCTCAGTGAGGTCATTTATTGGGGTCAAAGGCCAGCAGTCATGAACCCTGAGCAGAAAGGTCTACCTCAACAAGAGGTATTCCAAATACAACATATTTTCATCCTCCAGTGACAAAGCCTCGGAGTGAGGCACAATTGAGGTGAGATTGAAGCCCGTTAGGATGAGGTGTGATGAACCCTAACCACGGACGACGCATTCTTTTCACTGTTTTTTTTTTAAACGGCCAACGGAGCTAGATGAGCATGAGGAAAAAGGGACGCCAACGCCAAGGGAAGCGAGCGGCGTTCGTCCGACTAAAGGCTGTTTTTTTTTAAAAGCCTCTCACGCGTCCTCGCAGTTAGCACTCTCACGCAAAGTTTAAATCCCACTGCACTTCCCCGTAAAGGCCGAAAGAGTCATTCACACCTAATGGCGGCGTGTTAAGACCCGGTGAGCGCGGCCTCCAGGGGTCCATATATATATATATATATATATATATATATATATATATACATACTACACAGAGTGCACTGAGCACTGTGACTGCATCCAGAAGGGCACTGTGTTGAGATCAAAAGGCAGCATCAGCTCTCATTATGGCAGCGAGACGTCCATTTGAGCATTTTTAATATGTGTATCCTATTAGGCAGTTTAAGTGCTTTTTGATAATTGTGCTTTGTACTTTTTACGGCACTTCGGTCTATTCCCAGTTCAATTTGCTCTTTTATCGGACGTTTGAAATATTGATCTTTGACAGATAAAAGCAAACACCGTAATCTCACCCGGGTGAGCCGGGTGAGTGAGTGAGTGAGTGAGAGCGCGCGGCGCGAGGGGGGAATACACCGGGGACAGGTCGCACCCGCCCCGAACCCCCCCCCCCCCCCCACTCTCTGCTTTTATTACCTTTATTCGTCAACGGAATTTGCTTACTGCTGTGGGATGTTTATGTAAAGCACCTGCGCACTGATGGGCCGTTGATATGACCACCCTCTCCCAGTGCCTCCTCCCGGGCCCACCCGTCTCCTCCTCCTTCTCCATCCAACGCCGCGTGGCATTTTGCAAAAATATACCGCAGCACTGGGGGGGCTCCCGAAGGTGCTTCTGATGATTGCCGCCGCTTAAACTGCTGTCAGCGCTGTCAGGATAACAGTGATTTATCTCCATAGCACTTTATGGAAGTTAGTGTTTTCTGTTAACCTGAGCAGCTTGAAATGCTGCTTGGTGCAGGCCCGCAGTCACATTAACCTGAATCAATCACGTCTTGATTTTTCCATAAAAGAACCCCCCCCCCCCCCCTCCCCCACCCCCACCCTTCCCCTCTGTAAATAACACTTGAGCGATGGGCGCGTTGAATACACTAAGCCCAATAGCGGCACCGCAGAGCTTTGTTTGATGCGCGGGTATCATTGTTACCTGTTTCCAATATCCTCACGCCAACCTAAAGGGGGATTTGGCGCTTTGAATTGTGCCCATAATTCCTCGGAATGAGGCAGCTCTTAATACCCGCATCGTCGAGAGAAACAAACTGAACCTACGGTGTGAGGTAACCACGAGGAAAGAAAGTTTGGAATCACAAACCCTGCACAGGGTGAAACAATAATGCACTTTGACTGTGTATGAAGCGGTGTGTTCTTTGGTCTGAACCGTCTCAGTTTTAGATGACAGGTCCCTCTTGAGATAATAGAGAGGGCTGTTTTGATGTTTAAAGCATTACTAATCTCCCAAAGCCTTGAGGTACTCATCCCACTGCATATTTGCAGGCCTGTCAGTTGGAGTGGGGATGCGAGAGGATGGTCCTCCCAGCAAATGCATTTCTTTGCTTTCGGCCTGTTTTCTTCTCTTTTTTTTTTTTTCGTTTTAGCTTTGCAGACACTATTTGAGATTTACTGCAAACATTTGACCACCGGCCTGGTGTATTGACTGCGTTTGACAAGCGTAATCCTTTTCTTCTTTCCAGTCACTTCCATTCAGCGATCAATCAGAGCATCAATGCCCTGTAGACCGCTATGAAGTGCAGACGCAGTGTTCGATCATGAGCCAGGCACCTTGTGGACTTTCACTATAATATAGTGATTGATTCATCTTCAAAGATATCTTAAGTGGTTGGCTGGGCATGGTGTATAATGCCTTTTGTTGACTGCAGCCTTTCCCTTTACCCAGCTTGCAATCCTTTAAAACAGCAACACGCAGCACACACATCAAAACTTAACCCAAGACAAATACACAGCTTTTTGATGTGAACCATTGATTCTCAACCCTTTGGTTTTGAAAAATGATGAATTCTCAAGTAGGTTATGAAAAAAAGAAAATGTTCTTTGAATCTCTTTGTATTTTACCATTACTTTCCTGAGAAAATTGAAAATTTGAAACTGAATTGCCATTGAAAATTGTTCCAGATTATCCCGGCAGGAGCCCTGTATTTTAAGGGAAAGTTTCTGAGACCTATACTTTGGAAAAACACAGAATAATGTCAAATAATAGACATTGAAGTTTCACTGCAGACCAAGCCAAACCCCATACGTCCGCAATAGCTTTTATTTTCATTTGAGTGTTCAGGTTGGGTTTTTACCTATTTCATCTGAGACTCCTAATCAACACCATGACCTGAGGTGTAACACACATTAATTTCACCAGAAACTGGTGCTTTCATCATGTATCCTTTTACAGTGAAAGTCAGCCGAGTGAGAAATTAGGAATATTCTTTCGAGCATCATCCGCAGGGTGAAGGTTCACAAACCTTCCCTTTTGTCATCTAATATCAACACAATCATTGCATTAAAAAAGCTCAACGAAACGAACACGGCAGTGAGCTCACACAATGCAGCTGTAACAGTGAACACTGATACGTTCGTGTTCGCCTGGAAGCGGGTGTGTCGCCGTGGCGATGTGGGTGGGAGGACCATTGCATTGCAGAAGTATTGGAGGAAGTGTAGTAATTACAGCAGAGGCAGTGTCAGTGACCTCTAGATTGCACTATCTTGTCTCCTTTGTGCCTGCCTTTGCAGCCCCGCCTCATTGAGTGAAATTGTATCTTTTCACTTTGGCTCCCTTAAAAAATGTGCATGGTATTGGGAGTCAGTGAGGCGTGATGTTTTTTTTTTTTTTTTTTTAATGCCTTTTTTTCCACCTCCTCCCTTCAGCCTCCCCCAGCTGCCCCTCTCTTCCATCCCCACTGTGTTACTGGGAGGTATTTCATGAACAGCTGGGTCCCGGGAGAGGAGAGGTTAGTGACAGAGGCGCGCTGTGTATAATTCAATGATTATCAGGTGTGTGTGTGTGTGCGTGTGTGTGTGTGTGTGTGTGCGTGCGTGTGTGTGTGTGTGTGGCCCTCCCCCTCTATTGGCAGGTGTCAGGTGACGGGAAGGCCATGTCACTGGCTGTCAGCTGGCTTTCTGTTGGAGCAGTCACACTGTTCACAACATTACCATAAGCTGATGGGGAACGCTGAAGCCCGTCCCGGCACACACACACATACACACACTCACACTCTCTGACCTGGAGCTCACCAGACCTAGTCCATGTCAGCCAATTTAGCAGATATTGTCATCGTTTTGTGGTATGAAAACATCAAGTGCTATCGGACAGCTGCAAAACTTCACAATATTTTGCCAACGCAGCTGCACATTTCCACTTGTTCCTACTTTAACTTTCATGGTGGACGGAACAAAAGTGCAGATGTCTTATTTGGCTCTCACGGGACATGGAGTAAGCAATCACAACAGAATAAACCTGGGAGAAGAATTAGTTGATTCATTGATTAAGTGACATGAAATTAGCATGCATCTATTTTGATGATCAATTCAATTAATTAATTATCATTTTTCTTATTTCTTCATTTGTGTGGTTGTTTTGGAACCTGCTCCTTTAGGGCACCGCAAATTATTATCAACTATGGTTATTGTCAAGTGGTTTTAGGATAATTAAAACAATAATTAAAAACATTTCCTGTATATTACACATGCCCTCGTGTAATATACATTGTGGCTTTGCCCTTTCCTTACTGACACTTTGACCCATTGACACAAGTTAGCCTCCAAGAGTCCCCATGCGTGATCATCCTGTGTAAACACTGAGCCTTTCACCAAGGCTGGCAATAAGCAGATTGGTTGGGACGGGGGGGTTCAAAGATGCTCTCGCATTAGTGCTACCTTTAGCATGCTAATTGCTATTCTTCCCCTCAGTGGGGATCCTGTTTGAGATGGAGGGGACATGTGAACTGCGCTCGATCCCTATCTGCTTTACTGTCAACATGCCCGGCCTATAAGGGAAAGAGAGGAGAGCTGACCCCTAAACCAGTCGTGCATCTGAAAACACAACTCCTTACTTTAATTTTACCGATGTTATCTCAGCTGCTACATTGGTCGGCGAGCTGCTAAAATAACAACCAATGACGAGGTAATATGTGTCTGTAACAGGAGCACAATCCATCTCCAAGGGCGATTAATGCCTCTAAAAGGACATTGGACCCTGCTGGACTAAATGGCACGCACAAAAAATAATTTGTTGAAGTTTTAAAGGGGGCATGGCCAGTGGCAGCTCTGATCGATTGCATTAGCTGTGACAAAATACATAAAAAAGGGGATCAATGCTAATAAAGTGAGCTCAGTCGTGCAAGAAAGCCTCTTCCTCCTCCATTCACCTCTAGATCCCTTGTCTTCCTTGTTCAGTCATATGGGAACAACGGGTTGACTATCAGTGACACAGAGTCCAGGTCAGGGATCACATCTATTAACTATTATTAATGGCCCAGGTTCCCGAGAAGAGAAATTAGATGGGGAAAATATAAATATATAAGCCAGTCTTAATATTCTACAATATTCTTCCTACAAAAGTGTTTTTTCACCAACCCGATAACTCAACATGTACCGTGTCTAACTTTAAAAGGCGAGGCGACAGTATAATTGCACGGTGTGTGTGAAGCGGCCTGCGCGGTCAGATGTTGTGCGAGGGGATGAACATGTTCCACCTGCTCGTCGTGATGGGTTTTTTTTTTCCGCGCGCTAACCGCCGGGGACTCTACTCCGCATAGCTGTGCTTAATGTCCACACTGTCTCCCTCTCTTAAGTCCACAGCACGTTGAGCTGGGAGAACACTTCTTGACTGCATGACTGTGTTCTCAAAATAATCTTGAAACGGCCGGTTTGCCTCGGGAAAGGACACGCTTTTTATTTGTGTGCATCCAAATAGTGAAACTGACACCCCAAGGAAGGGGGGGGGTCAAGAGATGGAAGCTTTTGTACTAAATACATGTTGATACAAGTAATGTGATATGAGTGTAAAAGTATAACGTTATGGAAGATAATGGCATTTTCTATATGATGTAGATAATATTGTTTTTTTCATAATCCGTGAAGATAATCTTCATATATTTGTTACCATTGTGGTGTTTACTGAAATATTAACAGCCTTATGTAACCTTGTGTGCGTAACGCAAGCTAACCTGCATCTGCACATAGAGGTCAAGTTACACAAGGCTTGTTTGATTTAATCCACATTCATGGAATAAAAGTTCCTAGAAATGAAATGAACTCTTTTTTTTGCTACACTAAAGCACTTGTGACTTTGTTTAACCCAAAATCTAATTCATTTAATTTAGGACACAAACATGCCTTAGCATGGAGACCTTAAACCTTGTACCTTCCCCTTCATGTGCATCAAAGTGGATCCATCTTTTTATATAGTCATCATATCCTGAAAATGAAATATATTCACAATGCAATGTGGAGTTTGGCCAAGTAAGCGAAACATCAAAAACAAGTTTTAAGTGTACCAAAATCGATCCAAAAAGTTAGTGAATATTTAAATGTTTATGTTTTATTTTTGCCCATGTGTGTAGTATACCTCATGATAACAACACAATGTAGTCCAGCTGAGCACCAAAACCAAAGAAAAACTGGTTCGGCTCATGAGCACAGCTCCATAAGTGTGAGTGTATATTATATATATATATATAAATATATAAATTTACTGTGTATTCATGTGAGCTGTGGTCCCGGTCTGAGATCCAGAGCACAGCGCCCCACAGTGGACAAGCCCGGGAAAGTGCTCCCCTCTGCAGCCCCCAGGTCCCCCGGCTCATCCTCTGCTCTGAGCTGGACGAAACATTTACATAAAGGTGCTACCCCTTTTAAGCCCGGCGCCATCGACACTGTTTATCGTTTGATCAGCTGTGATTGATGGTCTGTTAATACCAAGTTATCCTTGCGTATTTTCCATGCCAGGGGACCCGTGAAGAGGTTCATTTACAGAGCAATCTCCTTCATTTGAGAGCTTGTTCCAGAGAGGACAGCAGCCTGTTTTTTTCTTCTTCTCCCCCCCCCCCCCCCCTCGAAATTCTGGAATGCAGATGTGTAAGGGACATAATTAGTAGATAAGAGTCCTAATTGGATCCTGCTGTGCGGCTGCAGAGGGCGAAGCCTTCGCTATGTTTCACGAGTTCCACGGTGTGGAAGGAACGCTTCTTTATAACCTGCTCGCACCGTCCGTCACAATGTGGGCGGGGAGTCCTCGCTGCCTCTCGTCGTTGCTGGTACTTGACCAACTTTGCCTTTGGTTTTATGTGCGGCGGAGATGTTTTATGCATATTGTGTGCGTTTAATGGAAGTATCATTTGCTTTCATCAGACAACTGGTTTTAGAGGTCAGTAGAGTTTAGTTTAAATGCATAATGGTTACTGTACAGAGTCACAAAGAACGTGGGGTAAAAACATTAAAAAAAAAAAGGTCCTGCGCCTGCTGTCGCAACGCTTTCATGAGTCAGGATCTTTCTGGGAGGTGGAGAGAGTCGTGAAAGCTCGCCCCGTCTCTTGGCCTCTGCAGAGGAGCCCTAGCCAGAGCAACGCAGCCTCCCTTTTCCTTAGGGCAGATACGAGTGTGGCGGCACTCATCCCCGGGCGGTCCCCCCCGCTTCGCTTCCTCCCACATTCACCTCCCCTCCTGCGAGGGGTGTGCGGCGTGCAGCAGACTGACGGCTCGGGCCATGGCAGCGGCACACAGCAGGGCAGGGGAGGCAGAGGAGGTGGCAGCTGCGTGTGGGTAGGGGAGGGCCAGGAGAGTGTGGGTCGGTGGGTGGGATGGGTGGGTGGGGGGGGAGGGGGAGGGGATCCGACCCCGAGCTCCGGGGGTTTCGGATCTCCCCCCCACCCCCCAGCTGTGCCCATCTGAGGGGAAAAGCGGGGCCGGGGAGGAAGCTCCGTCAGTTGCAGGGACGGCCCCCGGGGCCCAAAGTGTCCGTTGGCAGCGGCGGAGCAGAAACCCCACTCTCCCTCCGCTCCACACTCAATTACTTCTGTGGGAGAGAGGTCCACGGACAATGAACACAGCCTGTGGAGCGCTGATTTGCACCAGTTTCGTCTTGTTCTCAGTGACAAAAAGCTTTCGGGAAACGGTGCATTGGGGGGGGGGGCGTACCTGAGTCTCGCTTACGCCACGGCTAAGGCCTTGAGAGCTATTTACTGCATGTTTCTCTTTGATGTCGGCTCGCCGACTGTGAAGTGTGTCGCGCCAGTACTTTGTCCAAGTACTGTATCGCTGAAAAAGCAATCAGCCAAGGAAGTCGTACCACATGTCATTTCTACAAAGCGGAAGCCCCCGAAAACGAAAGTATCTGATGACTTTGTCCTGTCTTCTACACTGAAACACCCGTGTAATGAAGCGGATCCAGTATCAGCATGAATTAAGTGTGAAACAGAATATTATTTTTGTCCAAGCATTTGAGCTGGCGGAGAACAAAAGTTCTTCGGGCACACTTTTATAGGGAAGGATTGTGTTAACAATCAAAGTCAGACATGCATCTGAGGAGCTCCTCCCCGCCCTGAGTGCTTCACCAGAGGCTGATTAACTCACATCAGGGTGTTTCTTTAGCCAAAATGAATCAGAAATGTCCATATTTTTGCAACATGAGACATCTCTGACTCATTTTATCTGCTTCCGAAAACGAGGCCTCGGTTGACTTGCTGAGCCAAATCTCTGTTAAGAACGTAGTTCATCTCTCACGTCTCTACAGTGAGGCCACTTCCACCGGGGAAATGGACAAGGACGCAGATATGTGGCAGCTTTTATCTCACTTCTATCTCTTCACCCCGGCGATGCTGTTGCAATACCCTACGCGTGACACTGTCATACCTGAACACTACATATCATATAAATCCTCTTAAAGATTTATTCCTGTTTTCTTCAAAGTAGAAACACTAGAAGTGTGTGTGTGTGTGTGTGTGTGTGTGCAGCAGGACATGATGAATTGCTTCAGTACTTTACATGCGTCCAACCTAACGTGCGTGTGATAAACATCTTGGTTTTCAAGGGTCCGCTCCTTTGACTGTGGAACATTTTAGCCGTCTCCCCCGTCTTCTTGGTTTTCATTTGTCTGTTACTCCTTTTGTGTGTTTCTGCGATTGATGCCAGCCTCTCGGTGCTTTGTGTCCGTGTCTCCATGCTAACTCGCTCTGTGTGTGTCTCTCTCTTTATGTGTCTCGTAAGTCTTGGCCAAGCGATCTTGGCCTGGGTGCCTGCTGTGCTGTCTGTCATTCCTGCTTCCATTGACATTCAGACTGAGCAGCTGTGCGTCTTCATGTTTTTCAATTAGACATAACTTCAAACCCTGTTTGGAATTCAAAGGGCTCACTTTCCTTGTTTTCACCCTGGCAGCAGAGCGGATTAAAATCTGCAGAGTGAAGTTTGTTTTGTTTTCATGAAAAAAAAAAATAGATGTAGATGCATACTTTTTTTTTATTGTGATGTTGTACTTGGGGGAAAAAGCAGCGACCGAAGGGCTCGGTGGTTGCAAAAAAATCCAAAGCAAAGTAAAAAAAAAAAAAACATTTTGATGGAGCAGCACATGATCAGAGAAGATCAAACTCATCTCAACAGGTGACCACTGTGAGGTGCTTGGGGAAAAAGGTTGGGCATCCACAATTGGGAATAAATCCCCCAAAAGACTCCCAATCACAACAAAGGTGTCATTTACGTCCCCCGTCACCAGACGTGACCCGGACCCAGACTGAGCCCAGAGGAGACGCGCTATTGATCCGCTCAGCCCGAGAAGGCCAGCTGCCATTAAAGCCACGACAGTGGAACTGTACGCCATCGATCGGCAGCGCCGGGACCCCCACCGTATTATTTATAGAGGAGAGCTCCATCCACCACTCTCTTATGTCTGATAATTGATGGCAAGTGGGGCCTTGCTTCCCGCCCTGACCCCGGACCACCTGAAACCCAGATGGATTACATCCAACACAATTATGATTGATAATACCGTGTCACGCCGCGGCGAGGCGCGCTGAGGTAGTCGCTCTTTCTCGCTTAATTCCTCCCGTGGGGGGGGGAAAAAAACGGCGCGTCCGCGAAGACGAGGCGAAGGTGCATGCACAATAGTGTAGGGATAAGTGATGAGTTAGTGCACGTGTTGAAACAAAGCTATGACCTCGTCACTTTTTGAATGGAAGGCTGCAGGTGAGAATATACCCTCACAGCTCACGTCGCTTCACTCAAGTGATTTAATCGTTTTGCCGAAGTCTATGTTGGTGCATTCCGTTACGGGTTCATTTCCACCACATTTATTTTAACTTACATTGTGTAATGATTGGATTTAGCACTTACTATGGTGTTCCCCCTCAATGCATTAACATTGTTTTGGGGTTCTGTTATACAATATATTTGTATAATGCATTCAGGCTTCTGCTTCAATAGGGCGTCACAGGCGGTCGAGGAACTGTCTGCCAGAGCCTCACGTGTTTGTTTTTCGCTTACAGTTAAAGTTTGAGTCTCACTCCACTGACTGTGAAACCTCTAACGTTGGAAAGGCAGCCTGACAACGGCACTTTCCCCAGAGCTCCAGCATCGGCCCCCGCACAGACCCCTCCTGTCCCAATGACCAGCATACTGCTCTCAATCCATTTCTTTATATGTTATTATTATGTGGTTTACATGCATTTTTCCTCTAATCCACTTACTCTGGATGAGTATAATGCAATTAAGACATGCTTTATTATTCAATTAAAGGACATATCTCTCTCCCGCAAACATTCAATGCTTGCCCCTTAAAGGCCCTCTTAATGGTTCAGAAGTTTCTGCGTTCTCATCGTTGCCGGGAATTGAATTAACGTGACAGAAAGGGCAGCTCACTACGAGACTTAAATTGTAACGACAAGCTAGTTAAAATTAATTTTCCACTCTGATTGGATTTAATGTTATCATCATTGCTTCACAGATATGTCCGCTCTTCATTCATATTGGAGAGAGGGGAAAGAAACATAAATCTCACAAATGGGTTCCTGTCTGTTCTTGTTAAAGTGATGTAGATTCATGGCTCGCCTCCACCCCCCCCCCCCCCCCCAGAAGTCTCAACTGCTTTTCCCGTCCTTACCAACATCAGCTGCGTGGATATACCAACAACATTGTTTCATCCTCCAACAACCAAATTAAATCAAATCTGCATCCGTCTCCTGATGATTTTTTATGTCCAATTCATTAGCAAAGCAAAACATTCTCATTAGACCCTGAGAGGGGATGTGTTGCGCAGTGGAACGCATGACTAAATGCCTGCTGGGTGTTTTAATAAGAAATATGTTTGATGTGATAATGAGCACTTGGCCCTCCCACTTATGGACTCCTAGTTGTGTGTCTTTTTGTAATTATGCATCTGTAATTGAACAATGAGGAGCTAGTTTGGACGGCAGAGCGAATGGCACAGTGTTTACATCAGGGTCATACGATAGTGTGACGTAATGTGCTAAATAATATGCTCACCTAAATGTATGCTGTTGTATAGTTAATCAAATGTGACGTTTGGAGCATGAATATTTGCAGATGAGGTGTGAAATGCTTCTTAGAGGCCGTGAGTGTGAAGACGTGGAGGAGGTGAGGAGGTGAGGAGGTGAGGAGGAGCAGTCTGACTCTCCCGCTGGTCTGATAGCTGAGCCAAGTGGGTTTTAACACCAGGAGTTCTGGCCTAGGCCCGCTCCACGCACCACACCATAATGACTAGTCCAGGAGCTCAACAGAGGCAATTCACCTGATGAAAAAGAGAAGGGGGGGGGGGGGGGGGGGTGAAACAACTTGAGATATTGAGTGTCAGCCAAACACAAAAATGGACCGTTCAAAGGCTGGTGTGTATAACTCTATACGGTTTGTCTCTATCATCTTAATTTAATGGCCTCTCCTCATTTGTGATATTTGATTTCATTTTTCACTTCAGCAAAGGGAGGAGGTCCTATATATGTATGGTCAGCATATGGCACATATCAGATTACTCATATGTGTTTTGTTTTGGCAGTATCATCTTTCTCATCCAATAGCTTCATGCGACATATGTTCTCTCTCCTATTCTTCATATCGCGCCAGCTATTGAATTCTGTCTGGTGTCTGATTCCAGCTATTAAAGTAGTTCATATCTGCATAAAGGATCCCTGAGCAACTAACAGGTGTGCTGTAATTCTATTTAAACAAGTATAAATGATGCGGAAGGTGCTATGTGCTTGGGGGAATGGCTGCAAACACAGTAATGTAGCGTTTTTGACCCATTGAAATGGAACCACTGGGGTCAGGGCTTTGCTTAAGAGCACTTCAACAGTAGCTGTCGATGGCAAAAATAGTCCAAACAGTTCCTCAAACCAGTTTTCCTCATCCTTTACAAGAGTTAACAGCCTCTATTGCAGATGCACACTTATGAGATATTGGCAGATGGTAAGTGATGTCGGAGTGATTTAAGATAATTTTTCTGTAATTACATTTTTTTCTTATCTCATCTTTTTTCTTATCATTTTCTTCCATAAACACTACAGTTCCAGACGTGTCATACCAGTTCTTAATCCGACATGAAACCGGTCACATCAGATGTCAATACAACATATCAATCCAATGTCCAAATTCACACTCAAATCACTTTAATAAATAGATAAAGAAGAAATTCATCACACTTCAGATTGGTCTCTAAACATGTTTTTGCAAACATGACAAACATCAAATACAGCTATAACAATACAAACAATATAAAAAATACAGACACAAAAGAAACAAGTCATCACATTTCATAAAATATGTCATAAAAAGGTCAAAGAAACATAGTATAGTTGTCTTGAAAAATCTTTTGAAGTAATTAAAAATGCTGTAGTTTAACAAGTATTAAGATTTTATTCAAAACTTTTTGTTATGCAATGTCAAAAAGTAGAGGATGTCAAGAAGGTGATTATAAAGCACTGATTAACTACATTTTTAAAAAGTCATGAAGATGTGCATCTCATGAAAGTACTTAAAATGTTATTAGAAAGTAATAAAGTTATTGAATTGATACGTCTTTAAAGTCACGAAAAGGTCATAGAATATTACTTCATAACAAAAACCACAAAAGAGTAAACGTGTGGTACATCATTAAAAAAATCCACTTCATAGTGTTTCTAAAATAAAGTTTCATGTCATAAAACTTTTTCGAAAAAAGCCACAGTACAAAAGTCTTGAAATTCAGGTGACGACATGTCACATGTTGCATAGTATAGTATGATCGGTATCATTAAATATTCTTATAGAACATTACAGTCTTTAAAGGCCATTCGACAGATATAAAAGAGCAATGAAGAAGTCATGTTAAAGCATTTATTCAGTCCAGAAAAAGGAAAAACAAAGTATATCTGTGTTTTTGTCGTTAAAACCAATGAAAACAGGGTATGATAACAAGCAAGTTATAGATGTGTGTTTTCTAATAAATTCATAAAAAAATCAAATACTATCATAGTATAATATGTCAAATATATATACTGTCATTAAAAGCTCTAAAAAATTGAAAGTTATAAAACAGTATAGACAATACATAACAAAGTATTAGAGAATTATTAATGTAGTATGTCTTAAAAAATTTAAAATCTTTTTTAGTATATAGCATACAAAAATTGGTACGTAACTTGGCAATGATTATTGTATAGTGTGTCACATATATAATTATGAAAAACCTTAAAAAAAACATGGTTCAACAGTACGACTAATTTAATAAGTTTAAAATGACATGGAAAATAAGTCATTAAAATAATCCTAAAGTAATGAAACAGTATGTAACACAATTATTTAGTGTGTCAACATATAAGTATTTTATTACTAAATAAAAAATCACCAAGTCTCTGGTAAACGTTTTTCTTTATATCTTCATTCATCAATGTGAACCGACCCGACTGACATTTTGGCAGCAGGCTGCAGCTCCGACTGTCACGGTGTGACGAAGCAGACACCCGGAGCCCTGCAAACACTGGCAAGCGCTTTGCTGAGGGGGGTGGGGGGGGGAAAGTGACATCATCCGGGACACTATACCGGACACCACGAGCTTCCTGTGTTTTTTTTTCCCCCCTTCACAAAACATAATGGCAGTTGATCTCTCACGCGGTGGCCCGGTCTTTGTATCTCTCCTCAGGGGACAGCAAAGCCATGCTGAAGGCACATTTTACCCAACGTCAAATTCTGCACTAAATCCGACCCGGTGGCACCAATAACAAGCTTTTTTTTTTTCTTCTCACGGCCCTGGTATTAAACTGGGACTCTTATCATAACCAATCAAAGTTCCTCGCCATCACTTTGAATAATATTTTGTTTGAAATCAAATTACCATTCAGTTTTACTTAAGTGAGAAATAACAATAGTGTTGTTGAGATGAGATTTATTTTCTGTTACCATATTCAGTGTGGCCTCCTGAAAGAATCATCAATTGTATCATGTCTCTGTCTTTATCTAAATTGTATTATAAAGTCAAAACGCAGCACAATGCATCTTCAGCACAGCTATCACGGCAAGTAATTGAACATATCAGTTCACAGGAGCTAATAAGACCTAGTTTTGTAATGTTGGAATTGTACATTGACAAACGGATTGCATTTGTTTCTTCCTACCCTGCTTATTATCAGTAAATTCTAATATAAATATGCAAATCTTCTGCTTGAACTTTACAATCCTTCTTTGAGGCTATTCATCTCCTTTTAAGTGTTCATTTACACGCGGAGAGCCCCCATGCATCAAGCCGTGTCATTTTGAAAGCAAATATTAATCAATTTTGCATTGTGGATTGCCCTGCAGCAGTTTGTAACACATGCGCTGCCTTCGCCGGGATGGATGGATGCAGACGCTCCTCCACTCTAACTTCTGCTGATAAGTGCGGAGAGGTTGAGGCCTCTGTATCACAAGACGTTTATCATATTAGGTGCACACATGACTCGCTGTGTGGCCTTTTCTTTGTATCGGTATTTACTGAGAAGGCCCGGTTTTTGCTCTTAACCGAATTCCGCTCAGCCCATTAAAATGCACCTATCCAATGATTATTGCAGTTTGATGATGATTTAGTTTTTCTGCTTGCTTCAGAAATGCATGTTGAAATGCTCCACAGTTATAGGTTTGACCTTTACATTACATGTCATTTAAGCTGCCGCTTTTATCCAAAGCGACTTGCAATGAGTGCATTTCAACCGTGCTGCCGTCACTTTACAGCCTTTCTAGTGGATGGTTACAGAGAATGTTCAGAGCCAGCAGGTGAGGCGGCTTGCTGTTGCGGTGTGTTAACGGAGACCGAATCCTCAGCGCGGCCTACACGTGACTGGCTGTTCAGTCGGGAAATTACCCAGCGGGGCCACTTATGATAAGCTTTCATAAACAGGCTGAAGTTTGTCTGAGTCGTGTAAACGGTCTGTTTCTGCCGGCACGGTCTGTTAACGTTAATACCAGTCAGGACTCATTAACCTCCCCTCACTGGGCCACAGCGTGTCTGTTCCCTTTCACAGGAGGCTGCGTTGGAATAATACTGTGATTTCTTGTGCTCGGGCTCCTCGTAGCCCAATGTCATTTGCGTCCCAGCGTCATAATGTTGCAGTAATGATCTCCCGATGTAGTGTCCTGTGTTCATGGGATGGGCACTGCTAATATCCTCAGCTGGCGATGGTGGGGGGGGACCTTGTTGTTGTAGATGAATTCAAGTTACGTTCGTATGTGATAGTGCTATATACTTGGCTTTCATGGCTCTGTAAATACAGATATGAATATATATGTGTTGTATAAATATGAAGAAATCGTCTCTGGGAACGAACTTGTTTTAGGTTGGTCAGTCCACCACTTTGGTCCAGATCAAAATATCTCAATGTCTTTTGAGATAGATTGCTACCATTTTTGGGGGCAGATCATCATGGCGATAATCATTTATTTATTTGTTTATTTGATAACGGCACATTGATTAAACATTGCTGTGAATCTGCCAGTGTTAGCCAAAAGGCTATTTTTCATCTGTAGTCTCATTTATTCAATTGACTTTGTTTCGGACTTTTCCTCCGCAGCCACTGAGAGGTGAACATTTGGTTTCAAGTGAGGGGCGAGTATTGGATAGAATGCCATGTCATTTGGTGAAGACACCAACTACATTTTAGTTACAAAACAAAGATCAGCGTCAGCGTTGCTTTGTGTTTTGTGCTAACACATATTAGCATCGCGGACTGCACATACGCTAGGTTAGCATGCTAACTTGCTCAACTAAGATGGTGAAGAGCACGCTTGCTCTACTTCTGTATGTTAGCCTGTTAAGTGTTAGCATGTTAGCACGACGGCGTTGGGAATGAAAGCTCCAAAATGCAAGGGTACAGCCTCACTAAGCTTCTCCCAGGGCGACTTGTTCAACAACGGAACATTTAACGTCCGTTCTTTCTTAAGAAAAGAATATACTCAAAGGGGAAAAAAGGTTAGATTTAAATGTAAGTGCTGTTTCTTTGTGCACAACAAAGAAATTTGCTACAGTTGCAGTTCTCTTTGGCCAATGAAAGTAACTCATGATCATGCTTTTTGCATTTGTGTAAATGCAGCCAGGTCTCACACAGCCCCCCCTTTGACAAGCCATCATACTGACTAATACCCCATGAGACCAGGATGCTGGTCTTTTTTGTGTTTGTAACAAACCTTCCCGAGCAGTTTGACAGGCTGGAACAACAATCCTGATAAAGCCAAGCTAGCAACTAAATAAAAAATAAATAAAAACACACGGAGCATACAGCAAATACAGCAGCCCGCCCCCATTTCCCTAAGGGCTCCCTCCCACTCAATAGTGTCAGACACGACAGACAAATGATGATAAAGTGATCCTGTCATGCCTTTGACGGACAGCCGGGGGGGGGCTGGCCCATGCAATAACGCCAGTCAACCGGGCTCTGGTTCAAAAGCACAGCACTGAGACACGCGTTTCATCTGCAACGTCGCAGTCAGACAGTCAAGAGTAAACGCCCACGCTCACAGTCACGCTCCTAATTATTGCCAACAGCTTGTTAATAAATAAAGGCATATTGCTGCTGTCAGATCAGCGTCACGGGATCCTTTTTGTCGACTTGAGATGAACAACCGTGCATTTCTAGATAGATTTTTTTTCTTTTCCTCGATAAAATCAAGTTTAAGTAAAAGCAATGATTTATTCTCATTTGTCTTGAACACGATACAACTCTCTGGGTTCAGCTGCATAAATGAGACATTAACTGATGTGCAACACAGACATCATTTTAAACTAATGTCAAGTGAGGACGTCTTACCTTCTGTGGGAAATTCCTTTGATTTTGGAGCCGTATTGAATTGCTTTCTCTGTGAATTATTCCATTTTCTTTGCCAATTTCAGAGTCCCGGGAAAGAAGATGTTGCACTTGTACATATTTTAAAGCCCTCTTTGGCTTTAAAGGTGATCTTGGTTTGTACTAAATAAATAATTTGAAAGTAAAAACCTACGGTATGAGGACCAGACATTTTGAGGACTACAGAATGATTCATTCATGGCTAAATGACGCGTATACTCACACACACAAATATTAAAATGATTTAGTGAATTTCCCTTTTACCTCATACATCATACCGTGGTGCCGCTGGGAAGCCAACCACCACAGACCAGACCAAAGAGTTCCGCACTGTGGAAATGCGTTTTAAAATAGCTCAAAGTGAAACACAAGAAATTTAATTGGGGCTTTTCAGTTTGTTCCTATAAGGGTCAAACCGGCTCTCTCTCGGTCTGCCTGCGTGATTATAAGGCACCGGAACGGAACATGTGATTTGATGAAGATCAGGAAATTCAACAAGGCCACCGGGAGATTGTTTAGAGCTCATAAGGTCAAGCATGTAAAATCAAGGAGACAGCACACTTGTCTCCAGTGCACAATCGCCATTTCAGCATTCACCGTCCATTTCTCTGTTAATTATAGTCATACCGCTGCATTGAAGTTCAGCGTTCCTTAACATATTCTTTGTTTTGAGCCCTTTTCGTCTCAGGTAATGGAATGTCAGCTCGGTGTGATTCCCATGTTGCAGAGCTTTGATCAAAGTGACCTCTGCACCCCTCTGCCTTGCAAATCAATACACAAAGTCAACAGGAGCTGACAGAGGCAGGCACAACATGTAATAAATGACAAATCACCATCACAATGGCGAGAGGATATCTGACAACCGCAGCTCATGGCAGTCATTTTCATGTGACGCCGAGCTGTTATGTTCAAAGTGGGATCCATTTGCCAGGACTGTCTCACAGAGATGCTGATATTACAAAGCTGACTTGTAAGCACCTCATCCCCGAGTCATACGTTCCCACTGAAGCTGTCCCATTCAAGTGCCGACTGAGGCAATGGCATTACAGTTGTATCTTTTTTTTTTTTTATTGTTGTTGTCTGTCAAAGGGAGCTTATATTGAAAGCAATCTTCCTCTTAAGGGAGCAAATTGTTCACAGAAAATTGTAACTGCCATCGCTTGGAGATGATTGGCTGCATCTCCTGGTGTTGGCAGCCAATAATGGAAGGATTTCATATGCGGTGAGGGGGGGGGGGGTGCGCAATAAAGGAGCAGTGCAATTCAAAAGGTGTGTTGTGAAAAATGAGTGTGAAATTTCACACTGGCTGCTGTTTTGCCAGGTGGAGGGGAGATGGAAATCTGTTGTGTGACGTGCAAAGGGGTAGACACGTTGTGTGGTGGGGTTGGGCGACGCAGGTGTTATTATAGTCAGCACCGTGGGCCTATCAGAGACCGGTCATCTACCTTCCGTGTTTTACAGCTTTGTCGGGATCAGGAGGATTTGTTGCTGCTGCCAGCTCGCTCGGCACCTGAAGCATCCGGCTGAAAGAAAAATGGCCTCAGTGCTGTGGCCCAGTCGACCAGAGCTGAGGCCAAATGCCAAATGGACAGCTCTGACAGGTGTTTCACTGACTCTTTCCGGTAATCTTGGCCAGATTTGTGTCCTAAGTGTTGCAGAATGTTCTCACCTGTCAAACAGTCTGTAGGATTCACTGCGTGATCGCTCATTTACGGAGCGATCGGTAATGGCTGCATCGTTCTGTTGACTTGACCATGCGCCTTGTATTACAGTGGCTCTATGGTACATGCCGCTGGGATGTCACATGGGCACGCCTATTGTTTACAATCATGTACAAAACTGTTGTTTAAATGCTAAGCAGAAAAAGCAAAACAATAGGTTGTCCGTTCGTCGCCAGCGCTCCGTCGGTCTCTGCGTTGTTCCTGCACTCTCCCTTTCTTTTTTTTCCAGTAAGCAGCCCCCCCCCCCCCCCCCCCCTCCTCCACCAAGAACCAGCGAGTCCTTGCAGCTGCTGCTAATTGCCCAGATCCTGACATTTCTCTCACTGTGGACATAATGAATTATGAAAGTGTCAGACCAAAGCCCACCCTCCCCTTGCACGGACACGTCAACATATACACACACACACACACACTATCCCACGCCTCCCTCGTTTTGGGGCTGGCATGCCCCATCCATTAGTTGTTATTGTTTTCTCTAAACGTGACATTGATTCAATTTACCACCAATCAATTTCGAATGGTTCTGACATTCAGATATGACCTTAAAGCCAGGCGGTCCAAGAACTATGATTAGAATTAAACTTTTGTTAATGAGGTGATTTCTCTTCACACGGAGGCATGTGACATGATTCCAACAGGAATGGTCAGTAAAAATTAGATCAATTATTGAGAACGAAAACGCTTTAACTCGATTACCCTATCCACCCTCTCTGGTTTGTGTAATTAATAACCCCCTCTCAGCTGCAGAGAGCAGTTTATTAATAACAGTCTATATCTGTTGGCCTTAATGAAATGGCATGGACCAGGCCATCCGTTCTGCAGGTAATGTCATAATCAATGGTGCCCAACACATGTTAATTACCATAGTTATTAATTGTTACAGTTGGATTTGAATGCTACATGCTGTCTGCTCCTTTGTCCTGCTATGTATGGCAATCAGTGGATTGAAAATGGCAAATCTAATTAGCCATTCAGCGAGCAGGCTGGGAATCCAAATGAGACGATATCAGCCGTGACAGCTGGCAACCGAGGCGCCGTTCACACTGGGCCGTGAACAAAACCGGCATTATCCACAACCCCGGGAACAACAGGAAAAGGCATGTATCGCAAACTAATAAATACATTCGCAGCAGCGGCCTGCCATATCGCACAATGGTCTAATGAAATGCCTGCTTGATGCCTTTGTTGGGGTACAAGGAGTGTTTATGCATCTATCTGTACAGGGTGCACGTCGCCCATCCAGCAGGCAAGTGGTACTTCTGCTTGATATATGCAGTGATGTAACGACATGGTCCTGTGGGAAAAAGGTCAAATGTTTTCTCTCTATTTGTATTAACTTATTTCCTGAATAAATACCAGATATGTATTAAAATGTTTAACCACTGGATCTAATGACAAAAAACAACAACATATTTTTTAAAACCCTGCTTTTTCATCTATGAAATAAAATGTATTCTTTCCAAGGATACAGTTTAATATAAATTAAATAGACAAAAAACTTTCAGACTAATCTATCGTTCAGACAAATCATTAAATTGGCCTTTTATCCTTATTTGCTTAATTTGAGTCCAATCTGAGCATAGTTGCTTGGTTTGTGACAGATTGTATAGGAGATTATAACTGGGCATACTGTACTAAGGCAAACATAGTTATTGTATACCCATTACAGTGGGAAGAGAACATTGTTTAGTGTCTGGTCTCTTTGCGCTGTACTTATTTCATCTGGGACTGGTATTTCTGTGGATAATTTCTTTTAAACTAAATTACAGTATGCAGTAATGTTGGATCCCAGAGAGGTCATGGGTCTTGCAGCATTGAGGACATCCGAGTGGGCGCCGGACTGTTTTCAAATTCCACCAACAACAATACAAAGATGCCCTCAACACCACTCGTTCCTCTTATTACTCCTCCATCATCCAATCTGGCTGCAACAACCCCCAAAACGCTTTTCACCATCAACAAACTTCTCAAGCCCATGGACAATATCTCCACCTCATTCACCACCAGCAAATGCAACTAATTTCTATCATTTTTCAACGATAAAATAATTGCAATACACAACCAGCTGGCTGTCCCACTCTCCCTGGCCCTCAAAATGATTCTCCCCCAATTCCAAGTCACTCCCTCTCATGCTTCAGCCCAATCACCGAAACAGACGTCTCCTACGTAGTCTCCAGCGAGAAGACCTCCACCTGTGCCAAGGCCTGCCTCCCCTCACTCTCCCCTCTCATCACTAACATTATCAAATCCTCACTGTCCTCTGGTCTCATACCGTCCTTACTGAAGAAGCATGGTCTCGACCACGACCTCGGTTCGATGGTCTCGAACTACAGACCAATCTCCAACCTCCCCTACCTGTCCAAAGTCATTGAGAAAGCTGTGGCGTCACAACTCCAGTCCAATTCGGCTTCTGCTCAAAACACAGCACAGAAACCGCCCTACTGAAAATCACAAATGACATACTCCTCTCTGCTGACTTTGGCTTCCTCATCATCCTCATCCTCCTTGACCTCAGTGCCGCCTTCAACACCATCAACCACTCCTCTCACGTCTCCAGTACACCCTCGGCAAAACTGGCACTGCCAGATCGACAACAATTCATTGCCATACACAACTGTAAGTCCTCCACCTCGCTAGTCACTTAGTCTTAGTCTTAGTCATTTAGAACCTTCCCCTTGTACAAATCATCCGCCGTCATGGCCTCAATTTTCACTGCTACGCCGACGATACCCAACTCTACTTCTCCTCCAAGAACATCACCCACTCCACTCTCGCTGCCTGTCTCACTGACATAAAATCACGGATGCAACAGAACTTTCTCAAACTCAACTGCAATAAAGCAACCGAACCCTTTACGGCTCTCCCAACAAAATCCTCAACAAACTCCAATTTCTCTTATCTATACGTTTCTCTTACATCGTAAAGTGTCTTTGGGTACCCAGAAAAGCGCTATAAAAAACCAAAGTATTATTATTATTATTATTATTATAGATGGTCCCATATCCACTTCGCTGTGCAGCCTGAAGACAACATTAGTTTAAATCACTTTTGCCACATCTGGTGTAGAGGTAACAAGTCGTGAACACAACCTTTTTGCCATGTCAAATTTTAAAGTTGAAAGCAGACCTAAACGCTCCTCTATGGTCACCAGTTAGTTTCTTACTGTGGTTTGTCGGCTTTTTTGTGCTGATCAGGTAGTGTTTTAAGAGCTTTTTAACGCAAAGAATGGGCAACTACAGCCAGGAATGACTCTATAAGAGCAGGGAGAATGAAACAAAAGAGGTACAAATGTAGGTCAAACAGCTTTGAGCACAACTGCAATAAAATAAAAGATAAGTAGTAATCTACATAAGCTGTCTTGACCTCATTAAGCTAACCTGATGACCACTATCATTCTAATGTGCACAGATGGTAAGTTGTCCACTACAAAGGAAAACATTCTATCAATTGCATACAGTAATGAAATAAAACTTAAATGTACTGTTGGACACTTTGATTCACATCAACTGTGATTGTCAACACTGAAACACAAAGTCAGAGGTCATGCAGGTGAGAATAAAAGAAAATAGTTTGTAACATTGTTAAGATTTGGAAACATCAACCATGTACGAATAATACATTGTTGATGCAGCCACACAAATTCATCAGTTTGAAGTTCAGTTTTTGTTGGTGGAAACGCCTCAGTGCCTCAGTGGATGGAAGCTCAACCTGCACATACACAAGCCCCCCCACACACACACACACACACACACACACACACACAGACACACACATTCAATCCATATTGAAAGCAGACAACAGCTTGTGGCTCCATCCAGAGAGCACCTGTAAATAATGCAGTGTTAAAGGTGGCAGCCAGGAGAGAATTAGAGGGCGAACAGGTGGATGAACCCCCCCCCCCCACCCACCCACCCCACGCGCACACACACACACACATACACCATCAATGCACAAACCCCTCCCCCACCCCCCACGACGCACCGTCACGCCGAGTCTCCCTGTCAGCCGCAGTCTTAACACCACAGGTGCTGAGCTCCAGCATGGCGGGCCCAGGGGGGGCCGCCGGCCTTTCCTCCCGCCACACTCAACGCAGTGATGGGCAATAAAAACACTTCACACCTTAAGTGAAAGATACGACTTTAAATATTTTACACACATTCTGCATATGCAATTTATCCACACCTGGCTGTTAGGAGCAACAACATCTGGTAGTTGTTGCTTTAGAGGCAATTAATTCTTCATCCAAGCGGCCATGGTCCTTTTCTAAAAAATAAAGAAGAAGGACTTATGACTGGGAAGGATGTAAAGATGACAGCGTAGTTTAATAACGGTGATCACTGGTGAAACTGATTTTAAAAGCTTTTTGCCATTGATTTTAATATTAGGTTCAAACACATCAGAAATATGATTTAATTGTAATTTTAAGGATGAAACTAAAAGGGAAGGACTCGAAATATAAATGCAAATGGCATACAAAACCAGCAAAATGATTATTGCTTGATTAAATATGAATTTATTTTTAAAACAATAATACTTTTTTAAATAGGGTTTTGGATCTGCTGAAACGTGGATGGCTGCACTCACTGATTCGAAAGAGTACGCGACGACCACGACAGCCGTTTTTTTTAAGCTGGATTTTGTGTCCTGACTCGATAGAAGCCGGAGGCTCTCATGTCCCTTGACTGATGAATTCAATAGATGGATAAATGTCCGGCCGAGTGTAATTCTAGAGACGCAAAACTGATCAAGGTAACGATGAAAAACAACTGTCTGGTGAAGCCTAAAGATAAACTAAAATGAAGATTTTAAGTTAAGCCTACGATGGCTGAGTAACTGCTGAGTTAATACTTTTGGCCATAAACATTTGCCTTGATTGTGCTACTTTGACTTCTTTCGAAAGTGACCTTTGAAAACAGTAAATAAAACGGGTTGTCATGATGGAGTTAAAACAACACCTAAGTGGTATATTGAATTAGCGCTGATTGGCTTAAAGCCGCTCACGCCCCACTCTTTTTCATCTCCAGCGGCGGATATCACCTCTTTCCTGCTGTCTTAATGGCCCGTGACATTTACCTTCATTCATGCACTGATAGGATTCCTTTGTTTCTTGCCATCTTTTCCCACGGGAATGAACGTAGATTCGGAGTTCCGAGGTTTAATGGGAAACAAGTGCTGCGTTCCGGTGTGCTGTGTGACCACAGGAGGACGGTTATCGGCCTGTTTGGACGGTGTTGACGGTGACCGATTCTGCCAGCGGGGGCCCTGTGTCCACGCCTCCCCGTGCACGTGGGAACCACGGCGATGGAATCTCAACAAGGCTACGAAGGAAAACAAAACAGTCCTCTTGACAGTAGGGAGGTGAAAAGGGGAGGCAGACAGGGACGTATCTATGGTCTGAGACCATTTCAAAGTTTAAAGCCAATGGGGGCGAATGTGATTCTTTATTGTTATACATTATAATTATTCAAAGCCGCCGCTGAATCGTTTTAAAAAGGCACAATGTGCTTCCGGTCTTCTGTTTGTTTTGGGTTTGGCTACCGTTTGAGCAGAAACCCCGCAGTGCAGGTGGGGGTTAAACTGCTGTAATCCCGTTTCCTGTTGGTCTGTTTGGTGGGCGGGGTTAAGGTGTTAAGACGGACACTGGTTGTGCTGGCTGTTTATCATAAAACACAGCCTAGCCCAGAGAGGTCCATCTGCTTTGATTTTATTTAGTGATTCCCCCCAGGGGCCCTGAGCTGGAGCGAGAATAACAATACTTGAGCCCATCTGTTCCCGTAGAAGCAGCCCCGGCTAAATTACCACACGCTACGAGCGGCTGGCATATGCTGTGGCATAAAGCTACAAGAGGGCATTGTGTGCCAGCTGTTCTGTTGACAAATACTTATCTGGCACTTCTGAAGTCAGCTTGCTAAGCTGGTTTCAAGTTTGACTAAAAAAAAAATTATAAAAAAAACGAGGTGAGGTGTGGAACAGGGTTCCTGTGGGGGGAGATGCATGTGTTAAACATGCCGATTTATCTCGGGGTATCGTTTTGTCAGAGATTGTCTGGAGAATTAGGTCACCGAAGGCAGACTTAATCTGAACATATAGGCCAGATAGCAGACTAAAGCCAAACCAAGTGATCCACACAGACTATACTTAATGTAATCTTTCAGCATAACAGGCTGTGATCATATTGTTGTCGTGTGTTTACAGTGTCAGAAGCCTAAATTGAGCTTGATCATGGTAATCCTATCAGAAAAGAATCAGATTGTTGAAGGAGTGGATATAACACACACACCTTAAACATTGAAAAATACACTCATGTTTTACAATGATTTGCAGCTTAAGCCTCCAGAAACTGCACATTGATATTAATAATAACAGTAATAATAAAAACAGATACTGTTTAAATATGCTGCTCTGCCACTCAGACCCAGCAGAAAGCACTCATGAGGCCAGATAGATACATCCTTCAATCCTTTGTATGGCGTCCTAGTTTAGTCGAAGATTTTACACACTGTATTTATATCCGTATAGTGTAATATAGTGTAGTATTTTGAGGTTTTCACCTTAAATAGCACGTCTATAACCACCAGATACATCTAGCACAGTGCCTGTAAATGACCTCGGAGAGAGTCTCTGTGGTCATGTTGCTTGTTCTTACGAGTTGGAAACGTTACCATGGGATGTCTTTTTGTTTCAGTAGCCTCCACTGTCAGTAAATACAGAATTATTGCAGCCGGAAGCCAACACATGTAGCCAGTCAAACAAACAGTATGGAGAAGATGTTCATTAAAGAAACATATTATTCATGAGTGGCTTTGAAAAAGTTACTTCCTCACACATGTTAGTAAGTGGTGAGGGGGGGTTGGGGGGGCAGTCTTCTCACAGCTGAAGGTGCTAACAGCGCTAAGAACGGCAACAGCGCTGACAGAGCTAACAGCGTTCACCTGGAGGGGAAGTCGTTACCGGCTGTAACCATCGTCACAGGCGAGATGGTCTGCTCGGGTAGACATTACACCACTATATTTTAGGTTATATATAGTCGGCTCTATTAATGTTCAGAATATTATGTACAGCTTAAAGCGTTTCTACTCTCCATGGTGGCATTATGATCTCTGGCAAAGTGAAATACATTTCTCAACTTCCCTGAGAAAAGTTTTTGTGAATAAAGTGTTTGTGACAAGATGACGGCAATCCGAAAACTCACCAATCCAGTTCCACCTCTGACCCAAAGCAGCCCTGAGAACCTGCCGTGTACCCTTAAAAATGGGCTTTATTTTGTTAACGTTTACAGGAACATCACTGACATTAATTTTCCACCCGTTACATATGTATATACTGTACAGATGCCACTGAAAATACAAAGAACCAAAAAACAAAACAAAAAAAAACTTCAAAATGGTTCCCTTCGTTGTGAGATTCTCTCGTAGAGAACAAGGCTCCAGTCAGTGACACGCTTCAGCAGTGCAGAAAAAAGTTCACACAGGAAATCCCCCCCATCAGGGTCCCTGGGACAGTGGAAACGACCGCAGAGCAAAATGGAAGTCGTCAGCCGGAACCAAATTTATAAAAAGAAAAACACTTTCACAATTATTCTCACAACTAAGTCAATAATTAAGTTGTGATTTAGGAAAATATATATATATATATATATATATATACTGTTTATATATAATGCTGATGCCAACATGTGCAGTTCCTCGCTTCGATCCAATTTCTTGTGATGTATAAAAACAAACTACTTTATGCTTTAGATACTCTTTCAAATTGGAATACAATGCAATCAAGGAGTTTTTTTCTTTTTAAATAATTAATTTAAACGGTTTTCTTTAAATACGTATATATGGTGCCCCGAGGTTTCCAGCCCGGTGCCTCATTCATCACCCACCCTTTGTTAACTCTACACTGTTCAACGTGTCACTATTAACATTCAGTAGTTGCTATGAGACGGCGTAAACTGCAATGACTCACTTCACTATACTGAGAAAGAGGAGGAGTCCTCGCACCAGTAGCATCAACCCGGTTTCATTTTCTCAAATAGGGACAATGTAGGACTTTGTAACTTGATTAGAATACAATAAATACGATTTCATCACACTTTGTTGTGTTATCTGGTGCATTGGCTGCAAACATTGCATGTCACATCTTCATGGAAGGCAGCGAGAGTCAATACTTGCAACGACAGGCTTCGTAAACAATAAAACATAATTTAGGTCAAGTTATCAACACGATGGGTCTAAGACTTCCAAAACACTGCATGTCAAATTATACACGTCATACTCTCTGACTTTAGAGATAACAGCCAGACTTTTCCAGTATTTCACCTCATTGACCCTGTGAATGCGTGGAGTGCTCCACCAACAAGCTTTACAACAGGAGCCATTGTACGAGTCTCCTTCCATAAATTTATCTGGCATCTACCCTGCATTAGCAATGCAGGGCGCTCTTTACAGCTACTGAGGAGAAGCACATTTGTATTCTGTAACACAAAACTCTGATGTCTCCCGACCAACAAATTAGCACTCACCGTGACTTCCAAAGAGGAAAAAAAAAAAAAAGAGCGCAAAACCTAAATGTTTCCTGATAGGTCCACTTGGGGATGGAGCAAAAGTGCAGCGTTGCTTGAGCAAGTATGCAGTAAAACGTGAGACTTTTACAATGGCTACATCTGTTTCTGCAAAACATGTACTGTAAAGAAATTTTACACAGAGTGATGGGGGGTGTATGCAAACCGGTTCACAGAGAGCAGGATACTCTGGTCTTAATGCGACTGCACAGCAGGATGACATCTACACCGTCGATGTTACTACCCGGAGAAATCTATGCTACCAAGAGATTTTACAACAAGTTTTTAGAACAGTACATACAGGTTGGATGAGGATTTGCACACTGCATTTGCCTCCTTAATGCAGCATTAGGGAAAGCTCCTGTCTTTTACAGTGATTAAGAATAGCAGGACTCCTCTTATCTTAAGGTAAATGAGGTGCTCCCACTAGCTCGCCTTGTTTTTGTTGCAGATGTTTTGTCAGCCGCAGCGATGCGAGCAGGCCCCCCCCCCCCCCCCCCCCCCGGTCTTCTCCCACTTCCTCTCTGAACAGGGAGAGAATCTTCGTAAGGCCCACCTTTCCTTCATCGTCATCCGCCGCCCACCATCCACACAGGGAAGCTACGCAGGCCTGCACGAACAACACACCAATGCACAGTGCAAATAGACTCCCACACCCCCCACCCCCCCTCTTCCATCTCCTCAACCTCCGCAGACGGGCAGGCATTAAGGAGAGGTGGGGTGCAGAGGATTAACTCCGGACAGCACCCCTGCTGGCAGGCAGCCTTTCTCCTTTCAGTTTGTTTTTTATTTTTGGTCTTTTCTGGGAATCTCCTCAAGGAGGGAGGGAGGGAGGGGGAGAGGGAGGGGGGGGGTCTTGTGGCTGAGGGACAATGGTGGAGGTTTTCTACTTGTACAGGCTCATGGTCGAGCTCTGGTACATGCACATGTACGCGTCACACAGCAGGCGTCGGGCCTGGCCCTGGATGCTCTTGGGGTCCAAGGTGTGCAGCTCCTCTGGGCTCATTTTCAGGTAGGCCTCCACCTCCGGACAGGGAGACACCTGCGGGATGTTGAAACCGTTCTGCCCCCCTGCAAAGACACAGGATCAAAAGTGGTCACTTACAACAGCGAGGCCTTAGTCACATCACTGGTAGCTCAGTCATTTGGTCACATCGAGCAATGACAGTATTACAGTATAGTGATCTAAAGAAACATTTTTAAATGAAAGAAAATCTTTACAGGACCAGAAATAAAGGAAAATATAGAAACAACTAAACTATTGCTATTCTCCCAGGCTTATGACTGATTGTGTGTGTGTGTGTGTGTGTTAGGGGCAACTCTTTAATTTGTTGATTTTTATTCTGCGATTATTCTGTATTTTGATATTTAGTCATTTATGTGTAGTGAAATGTGATACATAAATATTATTTTTATTATTAAATGTGCTCTAGCACACATCCTATAACAAGAAGGATAAATAGTTGTACTACATCTCAAAGCTTCACAAAACAACAAACCATAACTTCAGAACTAAAATATTTGTACATAATTATATGCATTTGACTTTGCATAAAGATTCATTTGTTTAGTGTTTCTGAGGCCCCGCAACGCCGTCTTCTTTCACCACAGTTTGAAAAACGCAGCACGGAAAATTGCAGCAGACGCCTACCGTCACGATCGGCCATGCTGTCAAAGAAGAGCCAGGCGGAGTCTGCGCTGCCGTACTTTACGAAGGCCACGTAGTGACTGGTTTCGATGCACAGCACGGCGAACAGCTCCATCCTCTGGCGGGGGAAACTGCCCTGCCGCCCCGTACCGTCTTGCAGCTCCTTGGGGACGGACAGTTTGCCGTGCCGGTGGGTTTTCCTCCTCGGGTGGAGGTGAACCTAAAAAAAAAAAAAAAACGGCGCGAGCAGGTAAGCGCCGCCACAGCGACGGTTTGTTACTGCGTCCTAGGAAAGGTGAACACGCTACACACAACGATAATTGAGATCACACGAAATAAAAGCGTTGAAGCACATTTCGTTGGTCACGCTGCCAGGTGAGCGACTTATGGACGTAAATGCGACAGCATTCCGGTGAACGCCCTGTGAGTGAAATGGCGGGACCGCGTGTTTCGATCTACCGAAGAAGCCTCGTGCAACGGAACTTGAGACTGCACCGAGGCAAATCGATTCCCTTGGATCTGGCGCCACCAAATGGACGATCCTGGCCCAGGCTCTATGCTGAATTGGCGATGCAATGACGCCCTCTGTTGTTTACCTGTGTATTGCACTTTTCACAGAACTGTTTAATCTTGCCCGCCGTGATATCCCCGTCCTCGTAACAGTCTCGGCACTCGTAGAGCGCCAGGCCTCCGCAGATCCGACACTCCCGTGGCGCTGGATAACAAACACAGCACGTTGAAACAAGAAAAAAAAGGTCCCTTTCATCTTCATCTAAAAAAATGACGAGCTACAACTCACTGTCTTCGAGAAGGTCTGTGATGTCCAACTCTAGTGAGGGGAAGATCTTGTTGAACATTTTGAAGTCCTTGCCAAAGCGGGGCATCTGGATGATAAGGCAGGAGGGAGCCTGGCGTTGAGGAAAAACAATAGAAGGGGAAACGTGTGTGTGGTCATCGGTTGTACACAGGAAGTGAACCCAGGACTGGCGTGTAGAGGAGTCTATTACTGACCCTAGCGCGTACGTCTGTAACGTGAACAGAGGTGACAATCTTGTTTTTGTTTGTAAATGATCTAAAAAATAAAAAAAATCTAAGTGTAAGTCTTTCCATACCTAGATCATGTGACCACTCTATCTACGTCAATAAGTTGTCTGGTGAGCACCAGATGGTGCACTAAGTGCACCATGAGGATTGCTCGTGGCTCCGGACAAAGTATTGTAATGGAGCCTCTCATTTCTTAAGAGTCGCTGACGGAACTATTTGTGACCCTCATCCACATTTAAACAACCAAAAGACTTCAAGTCAGATCGAATGAAATTTGAGTTAGGAACAATCACAGATATAAACTATGCACCCTGATGCAGACTACAGTTATGTAACAAATGGGCGAAGGGAGTGAGGGGGGAACATTACTTTGTCAAATTACTGGACATCAATCTCTTTAGTTAACTCTCTACAGCTAGTAAGTTGAAACAAAAATTCACCTCTGCAAACTTTAGGTCGCTGTTGATGAACGACCACTCGAGGAGCTGCTGGATGGTGGGGACTCCCACTTTGTCCTTCTTGTCCATGAAGATCTGGTAGAAGTAACAGTCCTGGACCTTCTGTCCTGCTGACCTGGAACGCAAATCTTATTTAATCTTCTACACTTGGGAGACAAAAATAACACGGCAACTGTAAACTGTTCAGAAACAGTACTTAGTAAGATATTTATCTCAAGATAAAGAAATATCAAGGTTTCGTATTTATATTATGAAAGCTTTGACCCTTATTTATTTTTAAATTGTTTATTCTATATTCCCCTAACCTCATATGTTATTTTATACTTTGGCGATTTGTAAATTAAACATGCCGTCAGTAAATACTGATTAAACCGGTAAGCTTTGAATCTTATCTAAAGCTAAAACTAATTGTATGTATTGTGAGCATGATAAATGGTGAAGAGCAACATCATTTAGTTTCTAATCCAGTTTGTTCATGTTTCAGATTAGTCACGTTATATGAAGTGGGTTTAAAATGCTGGGAGCCGCTCACTACGAGACTTTGGTGCGAACCCATTACTACTAAATAATCCATCTTTACAGTAGACCAAATTCTCTTCATCGGACTACCAAAGAACATAAAACATGAATGCAATACAAAGAAAACTAGTTAAACCACTTTGCCCACATTGTCTGCCATTCAATCTGTGAACTTTATTTGCAGCTTGTCACATGCGGCTCACAGACAGGATTGTGTGTGAAAAGTAACCTGCATCACTGAGCGGTTTTGGATTGGTAAATCATATGCCTCTTTTTGCATTTATGCACAAAGTGTTGTATATTTTTCAAAAAGGCAACTGACTCGTACCTTAGCTTCAGCAATGGATCCACCCTCAGTATGTGATGGAAAAGGATGTTAAGGAACTCCTCCGGATCTGCAATACAATATGTGCATAGATAAATGTGAGGCATCGCTTCCGTGTAATAATTGCAGGCAGCCAGCGCTGACGCGGTAAAAACAAAGAAGCCAATGACAAGAATGTGTACAATTACTTTTGGTTCATCTTGCCGCAGTATAATATATTATTATTGAAGTTGTTTTCTTCCTAAAAAAGTTTTTAATACGTGTGGCCACTAGTTCAATAAGAGTCACATCAGAGTGGAAAATGTATGAGAAATCTTTGAAAGACCAATTATGGATATATCTGTACCTTTCTCTTCAGACGTAAACCCAGAGGCAGCTTCTACATTCTCCAGGATCCTCCTCAGCTTCATCACTTTAGTAGCACACACATAACCATGTCTGCAGGACGAAAGAGTTACACGCTCGAATATGGAAAAGTTCACAGATGAAGATGAAGTAAATAATGCAACTCAAGCTCATATTTTAACTTCTCTCGCTCAGCTTCAACTTGGAATAAATTAAATAAAACGCATTCCAAGTGTTGAGAACGCTGGGTAAAAAACCTACAAATGTGAATCACGAGTGCGTACGCAACAAACCACTCTGACATACATGCGCAGCGGGTTGACGATCTCTGTGCGTAGAAGCTCTTGGGTCTCTCTGTAATACTCCACATCTGTCTTTGAGCGTGGTCTCAACAGAACCGTGTCCAGTACCGAGCTGAAGGAGAACAGACTGCAGAGCAGAAGACACAGGACAAAGCGGTAATAACAATAATCCATGTTTCTTTTATCGTGCCTCTATAAGATTAAAAAAAGGATTTTCCATGAACTTTGACTGACATTGAAAAAATATATATGGTGGCTATAATGGCGTTTGATTATTTACATTTGTGTTTATTGTTTAGCTGATAAAAAATACTTTCTATTGATTAAAATAATTCCCCACTTAACCAAACTACCTGAATGTGTTTTTATATCATTTCTGGTAAAATAATCACATTTAGAGCTAAAATTTGTAATCTCCCAATTGGACGATGCTTCATAAAAGCCTGGGATCCCCACGGTTTGGGGAAGAAGTTTGGGTTCACTGCTTAGTTCAAACTGCCCTTCGGCAGTTCGGCATAAACAACACAGGAGACGGTATCCACCGACCTGCTCACAGCATGAATACACCTTCCTGTCGGAGCCGGTGGGCAAAGTCAAAACAGTTTACTAATAAGCTTCTGCCTCTGGGCAGACAGCACCGCAGGCCGAGGAAGCACTATATAGTCAATCAATAGGACTGTGCAGAGACGGTTATGTGACGTGGCATAGACTGCAGCTGATTAGGTATTTACTGTTTGGAGTACTGACCAGAAGAGGGTTGAATCCAGGTAGCAGGAGTTGTAGTGGCCCTGGATGCCTTTCTTTTTTCCTACCATGACATCCAGACCGTCGTTCTCTGTGCGGGGAGGCGTGTTCTCGTGTACTACCTCACTTAGGTACCCTCCAAATGCTGCACAGACACACGGTACGGTGGGTGTAAGGTTTTCTTAGGTTTTTGTTCATCTGTGGCGTTGTCTCAATCATCTCAATTCTACCGACTCACCGATGGAGTTGCACCGTTCGATGGGGTTGGAGGAGTGATGCAGGGACGGGAAGCGGGAGTCGGGCCGGCAGCACTTCAGCTTAACGAACAGGGCCTTCTTTGGGGGGCAGGTGAAGTAGCGCGTTCCTTTGAAGGTGCCGTCAGTGCAACCGGGGCATTCTTCTTCCTGGAGGAGAAGATCGATACCACGGAGTCCAATTTATAACCACAGGTACTGGAGTAAACATTTGTTTTGGAGGCATTGCTGAGAGAAACATAGTTAACCAAAATAAGTCTAGAAATGTCCTCATCTAGCAGGGACATGATCAAAACGAGAACAAGATGTCCATGTTTGAGGTCATCAGTGGAGTCATAACGTTCCGTTAATATTCATGGTGTAAACTTTCCATTGGAATGAATGACTAAAGACTAAAATGGATGGCTGTATTTATAATGTCATATGCATAAGGAAGCAAACCTTCACCACATCATGAGACAACACTCCATTGATTAGACTGATAAATCCATTCAAACTGAGTACTAAAAGATAAAGCTTCGTATAAATTAAGGTTTTGCTAATAAGATAGCTCAGCTTTTATTCAGCTGATCGCTTCCTGTAACCCGTCAATACGTATCTAAAGGAAAATAATCACTTACCAGCTCCAGCCCAGCCAAAGGCTCCAGCAGGCCAGGAGGAAGACCCACCCAGCGGATGACACCACACAGAGGTGGGTTCTCCTTCACCTCCACCAGAGAGCCCACCTCCAGACCCGGCTGGCCTCGGGGCGGCGTCGAAGGACGCGGCGAGGAAGGGGCGGCCGGTGACGGGGGCTCGGCCTGCTCTCCCATCACCGACTGGACAGAAAGGGAGAGAGGCCCATGGTTCATGTTGTCAACGGGCCCCGTCTTCCTGTTCAGGCTGAAGGGCAGGGAGTGGAACTTGTTGTCACTGGACAGCGAGGTGGAGGGCGGGGCTCTGGAGGGCGGGGAGGACTGGTTGAAGTCAGGGGGCGTGTCGGTAAGGGACTTGGCGGGGTCCTCCCCAACTGCAGGAGAGAAACCACAACCGTAAAGAACAATCAGCAGTAATAGTGGAGACAGCCTTCAGTATGCAGAGATGTCGGGCTTTATAGAGTAACAGAGATGAGGCTGAAAATCCCGCTTTAACCAAAGTGAGATTCTCAGACGCTGCCCCGGTTTAAGAAGCCAAGGAAGAAAGCACACTGCCAATGGAGATGTACGCCTCCACAAAAGTCCACAGTAAAGATCTGTGATCTTTGTAGCTAAACTATCTCAGTGTACCTGAAAATGTTTGCACCTGGGTCAACTTTTGTCATTAATATCCCTTAACAATGACCGTCCCGTTTCAATGCAAAGTCCAAAAAGAATTGTTATATTTTCATGCCGTGAAATTTCCTCTGATAGTAAAGAATTTTATGTTAAAAACAGTTGAGGATTGGGGACAATCCACAGTGTGGACTCGGGTATTTGGATTAAGTTTAAAAACGCCCTTTGCCAGCTGATGGCGTTCTGCAACGTGCTTCACCTTGCTTTAAACTCACATTATTCCATTCAAACCAATGCGTTTGTGAAGGAGGAGTGTCACATCGTTTATCAATCCCCAAAAAGAAGAATGCCTAGCATACCTACCGTTACAGAGGAGTCAATTTTATCAAGAATTCAGATTTTATATATCCACACCTTAATTATTCCACCACCGAGAGAATCACAGGAGTTTGTGGTCTGATCTTTTTGTGACAGTAATGGAAGCACAATAACCACAAAGATAAATATCCCAGACCCAGAGGACAAGGTGACAAATTCACAAGATGAGCTGGCAGTTGTGAAAATGGCTCGTCAGCCATCTCTGTCATTACGGTTTCACGCCCCAGTATTGAAATAGTCATGCGGACACTAAAGTAATGCGTTTTCCTGGCGGGGGAGGCAACGCCAGTTAGTTCGCGGTCCTCATTTTGACGATGAGAATTCGAGCCTTTGAGAGGGTGCCGAGGTACATCACCTAACGTATCTGGCATCTGGCTTTGCTTCTACTTTATTTGTTGATTTGAATTAAGCGTTTAGTCAAGATCATTAGAAGAATGGCATCTGGAATATGGCGAGAAAACCGCTTATCTAGTTGATATTCAGAATAATGTGCATCATTAATCTGCCCCCACCATCTTGACCAACTTTTGACCAAATTTTTCACAACTGATGCGCAAGGGTGATGAGATGAGCAATGTGATCGTAACGTGTGTCCCCAAACAATGTGCTGAATCAGTGACACCAGAAATAAAGTATTTTACTAATGCTTCGGCTTGCAAATAGAATGACACAGAAATGTCCGTCTTTTAAAAATAGGATTTTGCAGCCCACAAACAAGGGCCAGTTGAGGAGATATTTGCAGCATTAAGCATTATTAAAAGCCTCAGGGCGACACAAATTACTCCGTGCAGGTGGAATATCACATTGAAATGGTAATGAAGGACAAGACTAGTGGAAAGGTTGTCATAGCAAGCTACTGCAACAAACTACTCATTGTCGTATTCCCACAAATTCGTGTTTGGGGCGTTGATTTTAGATACATACTTTATTCATTCATTATTTTAACCACATCAAATAACCTATACATGAATGAAGGGAATATTTTTTGTATGGAACTGCATTTCTCCAACCTGTTAAAACACTAATAACTATTTTCATTTCCTGTAATAGAACTTAAGATTTCTACTGATTATGGAGGTGCAATGTCAGAACTATGGAACTATGATCCATTTTGAAACTTTATCTGAACTAGAAGAGGCAGAATAACTTAATTAATAATAATAATTTCTCCAGCATTTTCTGCCTCATGTACTTCTGTTAGGATCTAGTTACTGTTATGGCAAATAAGAACAAAATAAAAATAAAGTTACCAACTGCAGTTCTGATGTAAATAATAAACAATTATCAATTTGATTGATATTAATATTACAATAAATGTATATTTAGTTTAGTTATTGAGAAACATTTAGTTGTACAAATAAAAAATAAATCCCCAAACTGACTACATCAAAAACAAGGATACATTTTTACTAGGTTGGAGAAGCAAGTTCACATAAATGAGATTACCAATTGCTAAAACTTCTACGATCTGTGGTATGTTACTTTGAAGGACACTTCTGATTATTTCATCCCACAGTACCACAATACACAATTATTTTAGTAAAGTGGAGACCCAGTAGGAATGGAGCCCATTATTATGTTAGTAAATAGAGAGTAGATTGAGTGGCTGGGTGTGTAGCTTGTCGTAAACAGGAGCTTGCCGGTGCGATGGTTGACACCCCACGAGTCCCCGTGTTTTACCTTCATCAATGTACCATGTGCTTTTGGATTTGGACTGGGCGGGGGGATCAACAGAGCTGCCATTTAAAGTATAGTAAAATTCAGACTTGCTTCTACTTCCACAATGATGACCTAATCCTGTAAATAAGTACATGACAGAAACAGATAAGCGTGTGCGTGTGCATCAGTGTGTTTGAGAACAGGCCGGGTGAGAATTAAAAGGGTAAAGAATCCAATGAGATTATTTAATAAATAAGGTCGATAATAATAATAATCTTAACTAATTAATCAGCAACTGCAATGAGTTTTCTGCATTTCGTGCAAGGAAAAACTAAAAAGGATAAATGATCACGGTAGGAACAGAATCCAAAATCAAAGCAGCTTCAACAGGAGTTTCTTATAAGTTGTGAAAAGGGTAGTAAAGCATCTACTGTTATTTCTTTGATGAAATTGTCTATTCTCGTGTTATTCTTAGCTCTGCTGGCCGTAAAATATAAAGGTTGATCAAAACTTTAAATTTTTAGAGATCTCTAAATCGAAGAAAAGACGTATCTACCTCAGAGGGGTAATTACCACTTCCAAATCACAATTTGTGAAAACAGCATGTTTGTAAAGACATTTGAAAAATAAAAAACGTTGATTGCTTTTGTAGAATCCCAACCAACCGTTTTGATGGAACGCTCCTTTAAGAATTACCACACCAAGCGGTCGGTACATCGTCTACGTCTATGTGTCATAACAGCAGTGCAGTACCTTTGCTCTTTGGTTTGCTTTGGCCAGAGGACGACTTTTCACTGTTGGTGCCTCTGGGAGCAAAACTGTGCTTTTGCAGCCTTTGGTCCTGCATGGAATATTCTGTACAGCCCAAAAACACTTTGTTAGTACAACAGCCCCATCAGCGAGGGGAAAACTAGCATGCACCAAATGTCACCCACTTCATGCTTTTGAACTTGAGAAAATAACTTTTTTTTTAATGAGATTACGGAAGACTCTGGAAGATGTTGAATTTAACTTCACACTGACAAAACTCTAACCAGGTATTTTTATTCTTCCTTCCCGTTAGACTGTCTTGTAACGGCATCATGGATAATTTTAGCAAATGTTTGAAAGTATCTCCAAGTTACAG
The DNA here is from genome assembly GCF_949316345.1 of Pungitius pungitius. Lineage (NCBI taxonomy): Eukaryota > Metazoa > Chordata > Actinopteri > Perciformes > Gasterosteidae > Pungitius > Pungitius pungitius. The sequence continues at coordinate 20,234,031 of NC_084903.1, forward strand.
AATATACTTCATGTAGCCGGTCTAGAGGGTGCAAAAAGAAAGGCTTTCAAAAGGCAAATTTGCAAAATAGAGAAATCTTCAAGATTGAGGATCTTGCAAATCTGCAATTTTCGATTGCAAATCTGTGAGAGTGAGAGAGGCGGCATACAACACATAAACAAATCAATATGCCAATGTGGGGAACAAAGAGCCCGAGTATCTCACTTGACGTTCCAAAACAAGTGAGACGTCAACACAAAAGGTTCTCTGTTCCCGCTGCGAGCGAAACACAAACTCACAACGCTCGGAGGCAGCTCAGAGTCGCTCCAAGACAGGCACAGCCCAATGTTCTCAGGAACTGTTATGGTTTCACCACACACACACACACACACGCCTGGGACCAATAGGAGGTGACTCACCTGGCATTACGTCGCAGATGGGGACGAGTCGTGTGTGCTCCAAACTTGCAAAATTACACAGCAACTTCCCACCAAACAAACCGTCCCAGTCTCCGATAGGATTGTCCTGAAAGAGTTGGAGACATGAGAAAGTTGCGACTCTGCCGGGCGTTCTTCTTCATCACTGCGAGGCGGACCGGCTGCCACACATGCTTCTTCCCCTGCTATCTTCTTGGAGATTAAAGAGGTCTCTTGTCTTACCGCTCTAAAAAACAATGCTCAATCTTGATCCTCTGTGTTGTTATGATCCAAAACTGCTCATCTCATTTTCTCCCTGCTAAAAAAAAACAACAGCTTTTCCAACACAAATCCTGCCAACTGGACGCTCGGCTCTCTCCGCAAGGCTCAAACGCGCTATTCTGCTTCTGCACTTTGGCTTCCAGGACCCAGTTCCAGCGGCGTAATCTACGATCGGGCGAGAGGTCCAGTGCCACCAGCTCGAGAAGGCAGGGCGAGGCTGGACGCAGAGCGAGGCAGTGGGCTCTCCTCGGCTGCCTGCTGGCCCCGTGCCATGCTGTTGGGTCATACAGCACTAAGTCTTTACCTCACTCCCCGCGTGACTGCCTTGCCTTTGTGTGGGTGGCTCAGATGCACTGAGTGGGCCACTGCTGCTGCTGCTGCTGCTGCTGCTGCTGCTGCTGCTGCTAACGATCAGCAGTCAGATGCCTCAGTTATGTGTTTCGATCTCTCTACGACTACAATACCTCACCCGCCTGACAACCGTAGCCATAGATACCAGCTGCTGGGATCGCGGGGAGGAAGACACGTTGCCTGAACGTACAGAGGAGCGGTCGTAAGAAAACAACAAAAAAACACAGCGAGGTGATAACTTAAGAAATTCATTCTTACAAGTTTGCTCTGAAGATGGCGAAGCATCCGGTCGTGTTTGAAACATATTAAACGTTTACCTAAATGTCACACTGACCAGGTTTGGAACATTTTGACAGCAACACTAAATGAGCGGGAAATTAGGGCTGTAAGAATATATTACATATTATGTTTTGTGACACTGTATGAAATCTCAAACACTGTTTCAATTTCTATAAGTTAAAAGGATTGTTTCACATTACAGGAGAAACTTTCCTTTCCGTTGTGAGAGTTCTGGATGAAACAAACGATTATTAATAGTCTACATTAAGACATAAGAGAGACAAAAGAGAGATACAAAGTACATTCAACTTGTGTTGTGATATTCAGAGAGTACCAGTACTGAAACAATGTAATGCAGTAACATGTTGGCATTTAAAATAAAACGATCAAAAGGAGAAGTTAGCGGAAAGTATTTTAAATGTGCTGCCTGACTGCAAGCAGAACCTCACTAGCTGCTATTGTTTAGCAAATGTTTCATTTACACAATGCTGGCATTTTAAAAGTTACAAGCTCTGGAAGCAGCTTTGACCAGACCCGTTTTAGTTTGGGCGGTGGCTGGAGAAAATCTGTTTAGAAATGTTCCATTAATTTCACAGAAAGTGGCAGGAATCTAAGCCTAGTATCGCTCTTATTTTTAGACAGGTGGATACAATAACTGTTCAGAGAGAGCTTTGCTTACCATGTCAACTCCCACATAGTAGCCCAGGCTCTCGTTGCCCGGCAACAGGTCACAAAAAATGGTGGTGCCTCTCTCCGGCCCGTCCCTGGTCTGCACCAGGACCCTGGAGTTGATCTCCAGTGGGGGGAAGTCCTGGTCATCTTCCACCAGATTGATGTGGTCCACCTCCAGCTCGCCAAAGTCTTCCACGTCATCATCCTCCCACAGTTCGAGCTTGTCCAGGGCCACGAACACGCCGCACTCATCCTCGCAGCGGAAAAGTTGTCGGCCCTGGTAGGAGCCCTCCGTGAAGCCCTGGCCCCGGCCCTCCTCCTAAGTGAAGGAAGGATGATGAGACAGAACAGGAGCGTGAGGGATGAGAAACTTAATGTTGTAAAAAAAAAAAAAAAAAGCTAGGCAGGTAGCGAGGCTGCTCAGCAATTTTCAGTGAAGGGAAGTCAACATCATAGAGCTGTGATTAAATAAGATTGATTACTGCAGCAGGAATACAAGTAGAACTTCTGCAATGATAAATGCATTCAAAAAGTTCACGCACAGCTGCTGGATGCTGTCGCACAGCAGACTATAAACATAGTGTGCCCCTTGTCCCGCATGCTAATTAGATATGAATTAGAGTCGTCTCTTTTTGGTGGGGTCAATAAATCTGAATTGTATCTGAAGCATGTGTGCAAACTGAGGCCTGAGCTACGGTAGGAAAGTTTGAGTTCCATCAGCCCACTACAAGAAGACGCCATCTGGATGAATAACAACAACATTGTGCTGCAATAAGTAACCCTTTGTGTTGTGTAGTCCTGCTGTACATACGGTACAGAATGAACAGCGCGACCAACAAATAATACGATTTAGTGATGAGATTAAAAGGAATAGTTCACACAAACTTCTGCCTTTGTGTCAGTAAAATTACAGCTTCTTTGGTTCAGATTTCTCAAAAAAATGTTTTTACATGTAGCGAGTGTCTATCTTTAAAGTTTCAGAAAAGACAGAAATAGAGGCAGTCCATAAAAATAGACATCTGACATCTGACGGTCCAACATGTGCATCGTTTAATCCATCAAGTCAAAACCAATGTGATGCACTAATGTAAGTGCCGAGAAGTGACACTGTCATAGCGAAAGTCACACAACAGTGACGATTTAGCAGTTCTTTGTGCTTCGGAAGCGCTGCCTTGTGCTCTGTGCAAACATCTCCAAACTGTGAACAAAATAGCTCCACGAGGAGCAGACACTTTGATTTGTTTCAGGGTCCACTTTGTCTACACAAGGCACACATGAGAAAGCAGACATTTGCATTTGTTTGCACAATTTAGATGATAATACTGGTCTATCTTTTGCATTACTTCTCCAATGTGTGTTGAAAGTAAAGTCTGTTGACCTTAAAATAGCAGACTCAAACTACAGCGTATGTTGTGCCTCACAATATCACGTAATTCTGTCTACCGTGCTTATTTGTATATTTATCTTGTTTAGAACATGAGCACAGATGTATCATTGCAATTGCCTTGAGCCCTTCCACTAAAGAAAGTCATGGGGGGTGGAAATGCATTGTCCGTGTCTTCTAAATAAATGAGCAAATTGTGAGCGTTGTAATTTGCTGTACTACAGTCAGCTGGTGCCAACGGCTGTTTATTTTGAATTGGATTGAAACATGAACAGCATTGATAACATGTTTCTTTTTGACAGCTGGTTTGCGATATTTCATTTATTATTATGTAATAATACATTATTATATTATATTCTTAATCATAATGGACACACAGTTACGGCGGCGTTTGGTTGCAACTGTGCTTTTGTTTTTCGCATCTGCAGATATTGTTTTCAAGCTGTACTTCCTGTACAAGCTGAAACTGGCTTCTTTTTGGTTTTTCGTGAATAGATGTCTCATTTGTACTGAGCAACTTAAAGTTAAAAAGATTTGTCCTGTCATAATGACTAAAGAGTAAAAACACACACACACACACACACACACACACACACAGTCTAAAAACCGTAAACGAAAGACAAAAATATTTCTCACCAGCAGCTCCACTCCAAACCAGATCCCAGAGAGGGCCCTGTCGGGGAGCAGCGAGCCCTTGAAGCGAACCACACCGGGCAGAGGTTCATCGCCCGAGCGCAGCTGGACGCGCACCTTCGAACCGCAGTCAATGTCACGGACGCGCTCCAGCCGCGACTTGTTGCAGAGGAGGGCGTACCGCTCCTCACAGTTGGTGATGGGGAACAGCAGCTCGGCCAGCTTCTCGTCCAGCTCCAGGACGTCCCGCTCGTCCAGGCTCAGCACCACATTGGTCTGGTCCAGGACGCGGAGACTCTTTTTGCCCTTGCACGGGGGCAGAGTTCTGCCGAGGCTGTTGCGCTCCTGGCAGGCCTGGCCAAGACTGCCGCGGGGGATCCTCAGGGTCTTCTGGGGAGGCTTCTCCACCGTACACTCCTTTATGACAATGTAGAAGCGCCAGTCCTCCCTGAAGCCCCCACTGGGCTTCTCCTGGCTCCACAGGGCAGAGCTCATGGCTGCATGCTAGGCGGAAGGTCCAACATCAAGGCAAGCTTGACCTGTAGGAAGAGATGACTAATGAATTAACAAATAAATTAAATATATAGTGTGTATGTATACACATACACAAAACATATACATGTATTATGTTTTTCATTTAAGACATATACAAACTTGGATCAATTATAATACAATAATAACAAACAACATACTGAGACATTTGGTAACAATCTGAATTGCTTTACGGTCAGAATAACTCGGTGAAAACCTCGAACAACACATTGAAATCTGAAAGTTAACTTTCCATCTTAAGAAGCCGATGCCTGTTCTTGTATCAAATAATGAAATAATGTTGTGTACTACCTGTCATCCCTGTGCTGTGCTGTTTAAACAGACTCTCGTGTGAAACTGCTCATATTCACTGATTTGAATAGTCTGAAAAAAAAGACTGTGAGCAGATGGTTGACTTATTCAAACACCAAAGGGCAAGACTCGGAACTGGGTTTCCCCTGATGACACGTGCCACATGTTTTAACGGCACACTTCATCCGTCATTTGCTTCATGTGTGACAGTACTGCGAACACAGTGATGATATTGTTGTTTTCACTAAATGATGTAGTGTCATAGTAACGTGTTACAATCAGGGTATTACTGTCATGGCTAACAGCAAGAAGCAGGTAGAAAACTGAAAGTGAACCTATAAAGCCGTTGATCCGCTTTGATATTCGTTTTAGCCGTTTGGCCGACGTGACGACCACAAAGGCGGCTGCAGGTGTTTATTCCAGTCTCGGCACCACTGACACTCGTATGAGGACTCATTTTCGTGAACATTTTCCCCTGATAACCAGAGCAGCAGGGTGTCATCACCTGTCAGTCACAGGCCCTTTAAGAGAGGGAAGTAGCTAACGTATCAGCCAGCTAAAAAGCCCCCAAATGGCAATTCACGTTCAGTACTAAGGAAACCGACACTTACCTTTTGATACGCGTCCGTTCAGTTAGAGAATACAGGTGACTGTCATTTCAAATGTTCATCTCATCAGGCCTCTGGAAACAAGCTAGAATCCTCCCGAAATAACCTCTGATTAGCTAAATGGCTAGCTAAACCAGCTAAGTAATACGCTAAAGTTAGCCTAGTGGGCTAAGCGATAGCACGCGGGCTGGCAGAGGACTGCCAACCTCGACAGTATCAGCATTTAGGTCTGCTCTCCATGCGAAAATATGTGAAATAATACAGTGTATCACTACAGCTATGCCGATATATTATTTACAGGAGACGACCTCACGAAACTCAATGTATGACATCATGCACTCCCTCGCATGCATTGGTCCGTCGTTCCGTTTCCAAGCGCTGATTGGCTGTTCATTATGCCTGTAACCAAGCCCCACTGTGGGGCTTTCCCATGAATGGCAGAACACATAGTTAGGTTGAAGTGTAGCTCTCAGGGCAGATATTCAGGGCAGTAAAAGAAGATGCTGTCCCCGGGACTACAAAATACTACTGCATTAATCAAGAAATAATTTGAAGTGTGTTTATGACCGTGTTTAATCTATCAATTGCTTAATATACTGTTGGGACGTTATATGTCATATCTGTGTCATGTTTTAATAAACAATCATAGGTTTTGGATAAAAAAAATGTTGGTATGAAACTACTCACTATAGCAGGAAATCTATATATGTATATATGCAATCCCTGAACAAGCTTCAATAATATTAGCATCATTTTCAGTTGTATTGATAATAGTACAAGTGGTGTGGTTTCATATGAACATATCACAACCTAAACCTACAAAAGAAACCCAGACAAAGGTGGATATGTCTTTTTGTACTTGGATAAACCTTGAAAAGTATCATTTTATTCCTTTCAGCAGAAGACCAACACTTAAGCAAACACACTCTTATATAAATATTTCATACAATAAATAGAAAACAGTCTATGAACAGTACTAGGCCAGCTTTACACAAAATTAGAAGATCAGTCTGGATTCCCGTTGGGTCAGCTCCTCCACCTCCTCCAAAGTGAGGTCATTGTTTATCAACCTGTAGTATGATAGGAAAATGATGAATGATGTCAGTTTGTGAAACGAAACCAAAATCTATGTTTTCCCGTAGAGCAAAAACATTGCAGTCTTTTCTTAGTTCTAAAAAGAGAAGTGAGGCCCTTAATTTACCCCAAATCCAGGATGTAGACAGCCAACAAGAACACACTCTAAAGAAAAAACATAGAGTAGGCAACTCACCATACTGATTTCATACGCGTATTCTCCTTCAGGGCTTGAACCAGACATTCCACCCCTTTTGTGGTTATGCAGTTCTCAGTCAACCTTTTACAGAACACAAGCGCGTGAGGAGAAGGTGGAGCAAGTGAAGCACTGTTGTACTGGGAGTGCTCAGCCACTCCTGTCCACAGCAGTCCATTGTCAGTACCAGTATAACGTGTTGCTAATCCTTACCAAAGCTCTTCCAGTGACGTGCTGTTCCTGATGATGTTGGCGAGGGCACCTGCTCCTGCATTCCCCACCCCATTGCCTACCAGACTGTTAAGATAAATCAAAAATTAGATTCAGGTCAATTATTCTATAGCTGCAGTAGTAAAATGTTGAAACATATACACAAATGTGATCATTGTGCAGCTATTTAGAAGTCAGTCATGTCTGAATATGTTCGCATGTACCTTTTCAACTTAAATATAAATATAAAATATTACCTAAGCCACACCAGCGATGTGCTGCTCTCTAGAGCACTGGCGAGGGCCACTGCTCCTGCATCTCCTATCTTGTTGCCCCAAAGCCTGGGAATACACCAAAATATTAGGGGATATTCAACCTCGTATCAAACACACGAGTCCATATAAAAAGCAACAAAGACAAATACAACAAAATCAAGTTCGAACAGAAGTTCATCACCGATAACACATTGGCGTAGAGACTTTTACCCTAAATACTTTAGTGAACGGTTGGATTTCAGTCCCTCCGCCAGCTGCTTTGCTCCTTCTTCCGTGATATTATTGTTGCCAAGCCTGGAAGGGAAATAGAGAAGTTAATTTGCTATTCATCACAAGCGACACAGATGTTGGGAGTATCGTCATTCTTATCATCATAGTTAGCATTTGAGTTCTGCTGAAAGTACTGAAAGTACTGACCTAAGAGAAAGGAAATCCTGCCTGCTTTTCAGAAGATGAGAAAAGTGCTGTATACAAGCATCAGTTAGCTTGTTGTTGAAAAGCCTAGAGACAAAAAAAACGATTATGAAAAGTAATAGATCAAACGTAATTTGAGACATGTGAAAGAAACATTGATGATTTTGACAACACTGACTTACGCAATTTTCTGGAAGCTGTCACAACGGATACCTGTAGCAAGTAGTTTGCGAATTCCCTCATCAGTAATGTTATTATTCCTGAGGCTGCAGATGGAAGAACGTAGGAAACTTGAGCATAACATTTCTTTTTGAGATGGAAGGAAGGATTTTAGCTTTTCATACTCACTACAGGGACCTGCAGTTGTGCATGCAGGGAAGAAGCTGCTCCACTCCGACATCGCCCACGGAGTTGTTGTCAAGCTGGAGGCCGACGGGATTCCTCAAATGCTGGAGCACGTAGGCTAGAGCGGTGCACTCTACAGGACCGATGTTACAGTAGGTCAGTTTCAGGTGGTCCACCACCAGCTTACTCATGGCATCCTTGGCAACCCTGCTGTCCTGCATCTCGTAGATGCATTTGATGAGCCAGACGAAGCCGGGCATTGCGTGCATGCTCTTTTTATCGCCCTCGACGGGTTGCGGGATGGACTTGAAGTGTTTGTGCATGCCTTTGGACAGGCATCTCACCACCTGTCTGACCCTCTTCTCGGTCACTGCACCGGGGCAGCAGTGGAGCCACAGGCTTCGATGGCGCTGGGACAACAGTCCAGACACAAAAGTGGCTGTGATTTTCAGATTGGGTGTTTCAGCTGTTGCAGCTTCCCACTTCAAAGCCTGCTCTGGTTTTTCAGTGGCGGACGAGCAGACGCCGAAGCATGAGGTGCTCCCGAGACCCGTCCCTCTCATGTTCTGCGGCTCAAAGAGGTTCGAGATGATTGAACGGTCAGCGTTATTTGACGAAACAACGTACAGAGCAGCAAAGAAGCACTGCATCATCAAATGAAGGAATTCAAAGCATTTACTGTGGGTGGGGGACATGTCTTTGCTTTGTACGAGGAAGCCCATGCAGATGTCCTTCTCAGTTACGCCACATGTCTCAAGGTCTGCAGCTGAGAAGATGAAACAGCTTGTTCCTATTCCCTCAAAGGCAAGCTGGCCAAGATGCAGGACTGTGTCTAGGTGCTCCTGAAGCCAGCTTGTCCCCGTGGTGCTCTTAGGGGAGCTTCGGTGCTGGAAAAAGTGCTGCAAGATCATGAGGTAAACATCTGTGATTGTTTGTAGACTGCCTTCGCCACAACCCAGAAGCTCCTTGTGGCAATGTGAGACAATCCAGCAGAGGACTGGGCTATGGCACAGCCCAAGGAGAGCGTTTTTTGTCCGTAGGGACTCCAACACCTTGGAGGCCACAGCGGGGTCATGGTGATGTTTCCGCACAAAGCACTCAATCCCACTCGGGGTAAAGCCTTGCAGGAGGACCTCTTTGCGAAGGTGTTTTCTCAACGCAGGGCCCACTGCCTCCGGGCGACTAGTCACCACCTTCCGCACACCCTTCATCAGGGAACCCTGGATCAAGTTGAACAACAGGATTTGAACAGGCGCTCGCTGGGTGGGGCGGCAGAGCCGGTGCTCGTCTGAAAAGCCTTGCTTGAGCTCGTCCAGGCCATCGAAAGTGAAGAGGATGAGATGTGGATGGTCCAGGATGAACTGGAAAATCTCCTCCTGCTCCCTGTCCGGCCAGCAGCAGTGCTCAAACAGCAACTCCTTGACGGACAGTTCCTGGCGCTCGGAATTCAACCTGCGACAGCTGAACGGAAACAGAAGGAGGAATTCCCCAAGGATCGTCCCCCGAGCCCAAAGCAAGTGCAGCATCTGGAGTAAGGTGCTTTTCCCCCCGCCCGCATCCCCGGACACGAGCACTGTGTCGGCCTCCTTGTTCACCGTACCCACTGCGCCGACTACGTCCTCCAGGCACAAAGGTCCATGGACATCGTCGCAGTTATGAGCTAGTTCCAGCTGGCCCTCAGTGTAGATGTCGTCCAGGGACATGTGGCTGGTCCCTCCATAAGTGCTAAGGAAGCAGGACTGAGCAGACACAGAACTGCTGAGCTTCTTCTGATACTTTAAGACCACTGGGACAAAAAGCATGCCGTATGTCACACAAGAGATACCATGTTCCATGTTTTGAAAATAAAAAGAAAGTCAATATTTTAAAATAGCTGTTTTCTGTGGTTGGTTCATTTGTCTGTTTGTCTGCATTACAGAAAGACTAATGCTGCCTGCCCGATTTTCATTTGAAGTCCAAAGAAGAACCCGTAAAATATTGGATACTTTTCAGCGTGATTCAAATGATGGCATACCTTTGGGAGGAGACCAATTCTCCTGGTTCAGCGATGATCCAGATCCCTGTTTTTGCTGAACGTACTGAAGTACAACCTTCGCCGCTAATTCCCCTTTCGACCTGACATGATCAAGCAAACGTCTTGCCTGATTGACATACAAGGGGCAAGAGGTTAATAATTAAACTCTCTGCTGAGAAGTATTAACATACAACAACCAGCAACAGCTTAAATTCTTGTAACACCCCAAGTTGCCTATTTAAGGGGAGCAGTTTTATTTCCAAAACAATTGAAAAGGTGAAGAAAAACAAGAATCTTTGAATAACAGGTGAGCCAATCACAGTACCTGCTGAGAGGGAGTGTATATAGGCAGCCGCACGTCATTGCAGTCTGCTGAGGTAAAGTGACCTGATGTGACGAGAGCGTGCAGTGCATCTTCAACGCAGCCTTGCAGATTGCTGACCAGGCTCGGCCGTTGGGTCAGAAGCGTCCGAGTAGATGTGCTCGGGTGACCAACCTCTTCCTCTCGATTCGAACAGAATCCCGGAAATGAGAAACCAGCAGCTCGCCCTTCAGGCAGCACCTGTTTGAGAGCGGCGTAGAAGAGCACGCAGGTGTCCACGCCCTTGGCATGAACCAGGTCGAGCAACCGTCTGGTCTTGGTGTACAGTGCCTGGCCCGGTACCTGGATGTTCTGGTAGTCCTCCGGCACCAGCTCCCCCTGGGACAGCAGAATGTCCAGAACCTGATCCAGATGTTCAGCTGACCCGCTGCTGCACAGCGCATGCAGGATCTCCGTCCGTTGTCTCAGCACTAGCTCCTGTGCTGACATGCTTGTTGCATGTCAGCACCCACACTGAGGGACACCCATTGTGTACTTATGCTGCTCCTAGTTTTCCACGCTGGCACAGGGAGCAGCTGACATGTCATCATGCTATTGGTCCTCATTTGGATAAGTATACTAACAAGATTACTTGATAGTGATTCATACACGAAAAGAAAAGAATAGAACTGTTACACAACCAAAGGAAAATAAAATAAACCCGACTATGAAAAGTAAAACAGTACATTTACAGAAACACCAGAACCCAGGGTGCCCTAAAGCAATCGTTAGGCTATCACTCACGGCGAAGTCTCTGCAATAAACAGCTTTCTTTCCAATTCTGTCAAGTGAACACGGAAAAACTTCAGACTGGCCTCTTCCTCATTCTACAGTTGAAAGGAAAACTTGTTCTGCTAAGTTCCCTTTGTGAAATGGAAACTAAAGATGTCCAGTACATGAGTTGAAACTTCCACATTACAATGTCTGTAACAGTTAATTCACTTCCCTCGTTTGATAAAACCAAAACAATGTTTGGCAAGTTAAATAGTTGCCACATGCAATCAGCCGAGGTTTCAATGGGCACTTTTTTGACAATTTGACATATTTACAAGAAATGCCACTAAAAATATACCCAAGCGATGCAGGTCTGTGTTGGTAGTTCCTCAACGGATGCAGTTTGCTCATGAAACCACTTGGTGGAACCATCACATTAATACAGAAACCCGATTTGCTCAAAAGGCTGGGATTTTTTCAAATCTATTTCACTTTTGTCACATTTCTCTACGCATTTTTTTTCAATCTCCGAAGATGACCAAATCGACAGCCTCTCTTTGTGCTAATGTTCATTTTTTAATTGATTTGATCGGATTCATTAGAAGGTACAAGTGGTCAATGTTTTGTTGTAAATAAATGCATAGTATGATAATCGCTGCATGGTTACCATTCAGCAGTGTTGTAATAAGAATAATAATATTGTTGCTGTAACTGTGAACCTGCAGCCTAGCCAGCATGCTGTGTATTTGATGTAAACTTCAAAAAAGAGCATAGAAAACAATACCCAGGAAACGGCTCATATTGAGATGGTCTCGTAGCCCCATTGCTTTCTTTGATGTCAGGATGAAATAAGTGCGAAAATGACTTTTTGGAGGGTCAGATGAGTTGTCATCGGTGTTATTATAGCCCCCCTGCTGAGTGCCATGATTAATTTATTGTGTTTCCTTCTGTGAATCCTAGCGGGGAAAATCCTCAAACACACAACAGCAGAAGTAATAAAAGGCAGACTGGAAGAAAACTTTCTAAAGTGAGTTCTCCTTACTCTAAGAAAGAAGCGACTCCACCAGCGGGAGTGTAACGCAGAGTGCTCTCTGTCAGGTATCCTACGACAAGCTCTAGCATGGAATGTTTTGCCATCTAAATTCACAGTAGGGGGTCCAGGCAGGTTTGGCTGGATAAGAATGCAGGCAAGAAATTGTCAATAAAGAGAATGGGGACATATTCCCCAAAGACATCTCTGAGTATTTCTATCCTCAGTTTCAACATACATCGCCTTGTGCAAGTGAAATATGTTATGTGGCTCCAACTTCAGTCATTTGGACTACATAAGCTTCTGCTATATGAATGAAGAGATGTTCATGAAGTTTAGCAGCAAAAGAATGTTTATGCATCGTAACAGCAAAGGGGTCAAAGGTCAGAGGCTGCAGTTAAAAATGTTTCAGGTTTATTCTCAAGACAGATATCAACATCTGGATAAAATAACTGTGTGTACATCATTTTACAGACAATCGGGATTTCGACCAAAGACACGCAGATGGGTTGACTTAAACTTGGCTTGGAAGATCTACTCCTGCAGATAACTGAGCTTGAAAGTGAAGTCTCACTCAACATGGAGTCCGCTCAGCGCTGGATCCAAACCATATCTCATGGCAAAGACACTTTGGCTCCAGCCATCCCATCGCAGAGGATTCTCTCTGTGGAGATATCCAAAACACATGTCCTGAGCTCAGTGCTACGCCAGGTGCGCTGATGTACAGTTTCTCCATCCATTTGTCTGCCAGAGAAACAGAACTCCCAGAAGCAACTCAGCATGTCGCAGCCTCTATGAAAAGTAAATCTGCAGGCAAGATGTTGCGTTGAACCAGCTATCAACAATCAACATCTCCCACCTTGACTACTGTAACTCTCTCCTGGCAGGTCTCCCTGCTGCCGCCATTCGACCACTGCAGCTCATCCAGAATGCAGCAGCTCGTCTGGTCTTCAACCTTCCGAAATACTCCCACACCACACCGCTTCTCCGTTCTCTTCACTGGTTACCAGTGGCTGCCCGCATCCAGTTCCAAACATTGGAACTGACGTACCATGCTGTGAATGGATCTGGACCAGTCTACATCCAGGACATGGTGAAACCCTACATCCCAACCCGCACACTCCGATCTGCATCTGCCAAGCGGCTTGTTCCTCCCTCACTGAGAGAAAAGCACTCGGCGAGATCACGACTCTTTGCTGTCGTGGCTCCCAGATGGTGGAATGAGCTCTCCGATGACATCAGGACCGAAGAGAGCCTCTACATCTTCCGTCGAAAACTCAAGACACACCTTTTTAGACTCTACCTTGACTAAAACACTAGCAAACCGTAGCACTAACAAATGGTAGCACTTAAATTGTACTTATAATGGCACTTTTCTATAACATGTTTTGAAACTGCTTATTTGATGAAAATGTTACTTTCTTGTTACTTGTTCTTCTGAGTTTGTATCTCTATATGTGGAAATGCACTTATTGTAAGTCGCTTTGGATAAAAAGCGTCAGCTAAAGGACATTCAACAACAGACAGTAAAATACACTCAACGGCCGTGGAAACAAACCAATGTATCAATATCTTATGAAATGTGTCAATTCAAGCCGGTTTCATGCATACAGTCTTTATAAAATAAACTTCCGACTTGGTTCGGTTTCATAAAAGATTGTTTTTTGTTTTCAGAGAAGTATGGAAGTACTGTTGCTTTAGTACACAAGGTATGCAACAAATACATTAACAGCGGCCTTGGGAGAAATATATTTTGCTTGTCCAATCGAGCTTGTGCGTTTAATTTTGTGAGATATCTTCAAATGACTCTGCATTATGTCTTGTGGTTGTAGCTATGCACATGCTCTGTAAGTACAGCTTGAATGGAAGAATCTCTCTTTCAGGGCAAGTCAACGTTCTTACTGGACAGGTTTAAGTGGGAACTAAAAACAAAGATACCCATTAATTTGATTTCTGAAGGCTGGAATTAACTACATCACCTAAAGATATATTTTGGAATTGTCTTTACACAGAACAAAGACTATGGATTTTGATCTCTTACATTGGATTCGCTTTGGAAATGGATCTTCCCAGGCTGAGAATGTACCATGTACTGCTTTTAGAGATTTATTAAGAATCAAACAGGATTCTAGGAAACGGGTTAGCTATAAGAGACAATGAGACAAATTGGGATGGACACAGTGTTTCCTGTTAAGTTACTCCAAAGGCGCCCTTGTTGGAGTTTACTTCTTTTGAATAATTCTATGGTGTTATATGATGTAGTAACAAAGAAAATGTCAACCCCTTTAGGTTTCAAGTAAAAAGGATGAGTTATGCAACCTTCCTCTGGGAACAGAGGAGTTCCAATACAAGGTAAGGTAAACATTAAGAGGATCACTATGTGCAGCAATGAAGACATTCAGGCCAAATATTGAAATATTCACTTTTCCTGGAATCAGTCACACAATGGAACGATTAGTGTATAATTAGAAAAAAGGAATTCAACAGAGGAAGTGGATGGCATCATGCGCATGTGAGCGTGTGTCATTCTGGATTTAATTGACGGGAAGATTAAAGCTAACATCTGAGAGTCCACCCCCCCCCCCCCTTTTTTTTTTCTTCAAGGGCGGCCAAGTTGAAGCAGTCTGGTCTCCAGCGTCTGCCCGAGGTTTGGGGTGCTGCGCTCAAGGTTAGCGCAGCACCCCCCCAATCCCCCCCACCCCCCCCCCCCACGTTGAGCGTGCGCCGCCTGAGATGGGTCCTACTTGTTGGACATTCATTATCAAACTCTGTTTGCTCCTTTCATCTGCAGCTCTCTGCAGCACTCAACGTAAACTACAGAGGCACCTTGCAGCTTGACATCTCTCCATTCACTCTGTACCTTAAACAGCATGCTGCCACATCAAAGAGCTGCGGCTGCCTTTGATGTTGCAAAAAGAAAGAGCTCCAATGATCTTCTGAAAAAAAAAAAAAAACCAATGCAACTTTCTGGAGCCTTGTTTTAGTCTTTGGCTACCTCTAGAAGTCTGGAGTCGGGCTCTAGAAGTCCATGGAGGTGGGAATCTGGAAAAGATGAACTGGTCTTTTTTGTAAAGTGAGGTGAAGGAAAGACTGGAGAAAAAGAGTTTACTTTGGTTTTCAGCAGCCCGTCAGCCTCTAATATTCCAGCAAATGACCCTCTCATGTCATGAATCAATGGATATTCATGGGGTTTTTAATGTCCTACTGTATATCAAATAGATACAAAACATGTGCCGCGCTTATTGATCTGTGTTAATAGTTTCAGGTCAGCAACGGAGCTCCATGATGGAGAGAAATAATAATAATAATTAATGAAACGTCGGGCGTCGGAGACAGACTTTTTAGTGGGGTCAATTTATTGTTGTTCTTTTCATGGGAACTCTTTCACAATAATAAAAAAGATGCCACCGGACATAAGCTTCTTTTCTTAAAAGGAGAAAATGCAGCGAAGTTTGGGAGAAATAATCTATGAAAAAGTAGTCCCGTCTTCTTTGATATCAGGGTACAGGTCACTGTGGCCCTGCCTTGTGCACAAACATGCGGACACATTTAACTTGTCTTCAGTCCATCTAAATGACTCAACTTTAAACCACTGTCAGTGTTTCAGCTTTCATCCTAAAAAGGACTGTTTGCTCCTGCAAATTAAAAACAGGTTTCTCTTTCTTTGCCTCTATGACACAGAAAGAGGAGAAATTTCCCCTCAACACAAACGGGCCTTTTGTAGTTCACCAACAGTCATTTTTGTGTGTTTGTGACATGCGTTGCATTTCGACCAACTCGTCATATTGGCTCTGGCTCTCGGCCATCGAGCTGGACACTTTAACGCATGCAAGGAGGGCGTCGGATTAATAGTGTAAGAACTGCTCATGGACATAAAAAAATAAATAAATAAATGAAATGAAAGGAATAACTTTTACCCTTCTAAGCCGCGGCCACCTCTGCATCAGTGCAGAACAAAAGAGCCTCCTTCTCCAGTGCCAGCTCGGTGATTATAGAGGGGATTTAATCCTGCTAATTATAATTTCACCAGATATAACAAAGGGGCCGTCCACAATTAAAAGTGACATTTGATGCAGTCGGCTGGAGGCTCCGGCGCACTGAACTTTGTCAGCTTGTTTTCTAATTGAATGAACTTGACAATAATTGAAGTGTTTTATTTTTGCCCTTCTTTCCACACATAAAAGACATCTCTGCCAATTAGTGTTAATTCCCCCTTTCTTTTCATGCACTTGAGTAGGCAGGAACCTGCATATTCCGATCATTTGCATTATCCAGAGCGAATCTACTTTGAAGTTGTGAGATTCTGTAAGAAAAAGGATCCACTTATCCCACATGAAAACATTTTCAAAGCTCATAAATTCACTGGAACAGATGTACATTATCCTTGGTTTCGCCTTTTTTCTTCTTCTCTTTGCTCCTGGATTGGTAATAGACTACCTCGTGTCCTTCTCATCCTCAGTGTTTAGCATCTTGCCTTCACAGTCGCTTGCGCCCCGCTGTGCCAAATCCACACTTCAAAGCCGTGTGCCTATCTGCTGCAAACAAAGCCCACGGAACGTATCATGGCCGCCCCTCGTTTCCCTATATTCAAGTCAATACCGTTGCTTTTCTCTTTGCCAGTGGCAACACGGGGGATTATTTCTACGCAAAAAGACCATTTCCTGAAACCCGTACAAATAGGTGCCCATGCACAGGGACGGTGTATCTAACAAAGTCTCTGCTAATGCAGAATGAGTGGGTGACAGTCAACAAGCGGTTAGCTCTACATATGGACAAGCCAGAGATGGGGCTTTCATTCTCTGAATGAAATTCATCTAATTACACTTTACTTTGTGACTCATTTTTCTCTCTGGACGCTTGATTTTGAAATGTATTTTTGAACCCGTTCACTTTCCTGGAATCGGTCCCCAACAGGGGAGTAAAGACGTACTCGCGACTTGCGAGTGTTCACAAAAGTCTTCCATTTCGAGCATCCAAATATGTACAAATCCAAATGGACAAAAACCCTGAGTTCTGAATTACGCCTCAGTCAAAGCAACGTGTTCCTCACACCTCGCTAACGCGGTTACCATTAATTAGATTACACAGTTGGTACTGTGATATAAACGAGATATCCTCTCAGGTGCAGGTCGAGTTATTAGAGTAATTAAATAAGAAAATGTGCAGATTGTATTCTTCAATACCTCGGTCCGGTCTCTGAGAGAGCATTGCTCCCCCTCACCTCTGCTCTTTGTTTTCTACAGTGTAACGTGCACAGCCCTCTGGAGGATGATTCCCCCAGCAATGACTCACTGTAATGCTCAGATATAAATGATCAGTCACCCTTTGCTCACGCCTGGTTTTTCCATATGCTGTAAGACGCTGACCTCCGTTCACTTTGCACCTATAGATCCTTTTTGACCTCTGTTATGTTGACACCCTTTGGCATTGGACTTCTTTTGGTATTTCAGCACTAAAGATATACATGTATACATATAGAAAGATAACAGACAGACAGAGTGAGACTCCTACAGTTCAACTTTTGCAATAAATGTATTTTAATGTAGCAAAACAATCTTTCTCCAAAATTCCAAAACAAACTTAAGCTTCAGCATTTGAAACGGTCTACACAACGTACTCTTTTTCTTTACCTGAAAAACTTCTGAAGAGTCCCGAACCAAAGAAGCCGAACAGAAGAGACAGTGCCGTCATTTCAAAAGGCGTGAATGCATTATCCAACCGTTACCCTGCACTGGAGAAGAAAATCTCCATGAACACCAAGGCTATTACCAACATATGTGAGGAGTTGAAAGGAGTCTAGATCAAAGTCAAAGTAAAAAATAAAAAAATAAAAAATGTTAAAAAAAAGTCTCAGGGCCCGGCTGCAGAGAAGAGAGGATGCAGGAGGATACAGCAACGTCCCCTCTGGCTACAGAGCATGTGAAACTTGCAATGAAGATGCAAGCCAAGACGTTTTGGGAGTTTTGGAGCATGTCTTTTATTTTTATATAAAAAACGAGGACAAAGAGCCCTGATTCATAACTACAACACGCATTTCAGACGCATAGTAACTGTTTTGCTTGTGGTCTGATGACTACAGTCACAAACTGCCTTCAGAGGTCAGAAAATCAGCTCAGGACTTCTGCTCCGTGCTTCAATTAGTTATCGCCTACATAACAAAGCAGTTTCATGCAGAGCAAGCATTAGAATTTAATAGATTGGATTTTCCAAGCTCTCGTGAAACAGTGCTATTTATTTTGAACGCCACCGTAATGTAGAGGTCACACCGACCACCTTTTTATCTTCAGGAACTGCAGCAGCGACTAATTCATCACCATGGTAACGCATGTATTCTCCATCATACTCCTTTTTATATTAAATGCATATATATATATATATATATATATAGATGGTATTCATTAGTTTGAAAAATCACCTATTACATTTTACAAGCAACTTTAATATCCAATTATTTAAATGTAAAGTACAAGCTGTGCAAAGACATGTTATTTTTTGTAAAGAGGACTTGTGTGACGGGCAGGAGTTCCTGTGACGTTTAATGGACTTGAAGCTTTATTTCTCCTAATTCGTATGCAATGGCAAAACGCAAGCCAAGACTATACTTGCTGTTCTCTGTGATAATCACAGCTACAACAAGTCCATCTCCTCATTTAAAAGTGCGAGAGATGATTTTACTTTGAAAACTGTCCTACATTTCGATTTGATACAAACTCCAGCGGAAAACATGTCATTTGGTCAATGACGTGTTCCCAAGGAAGGGATTTGTTTCACCACCCATTACATACTTACCATCCATTTAAAATACCTTTGTCAGACAAAATAACATTTTCGGGCTAAGCAAAATATGTGTAAATTGTCCATGCATTACTTTACACCTCTGCGAAGGAGGCTTTCCGAGGTCGAAATGTGCAAAGCAGCTGCAATAATAACCTTGTAAAGCGGTGAGGATAGAAACCATTTGTAATGATGATACAAGCTCCGCGGGTCACACTGCACTGCGTACACAAATAGCCGCCTTGGTGAGAGGCGAGGCGTATCACGTTGCCAAGGGGCAGCCTCTCTCCCGCGGTCGCCCCGACCAGAGATAAGCCGCTAAGCTGCAGATGAAAGTGTGCGTGCATGTAGAGAGCGTGGCGAGCAGCTGTGGTCAGCCAGAATCTGGGAGCCCTCCGTTACACCAGTTAGAGAGTAGAGAGGAGCTTTAACACACACACACACACACACACACACACAATTATACCTTCCACACCAAATCCAGCTGACCTGTTAAAAAAAAAAACAATAAAAAAGGATATAAAAAAGATGATAAAAAAGAAACGATAGATAGCAAATAATGCAAAGGCTTGAGAGTTGCATTGCCAAAAGGAATCGGGAGGTTTTTGACAGTAGGAAGGCAGAGGTAGACGTGACTCGGGTTATCGTCCAAACACCATCATGACTTTTCACAGGAGGGAAGTATGTGGTCATCTGCTGACATCTTGGGCCTAAAATAAAGATGTGACTAAACAGCCGACTTCGCAACAAGCCGCTTCTGGTTCATACGCAAGAAAAATAAATGACTATATGAGGGGCTGATCGGTCTTTCAAATGAAAGATATACACGTTGGTTGATGACGCAATAAAAAAGGATGGGTTTTTGCACACAGTATATGTTCATATTTTGAGAGCATACTGTGTAAACGTACTGTGCACATTCACACAACAGACACTGGCAATATAAATGAAATAAAGTGACCACAGTTTGCGTTTATAAAGGAACAGTTTCATACTTTAATAAAAGTTTTCTTCCTTGGCACAGATCTGCTATCAAATAAATAAAGCAATGAATCAAATACAATCTCTATGTTCTAGAGGGGCGGGAGGGGAGAGAAACAGCTAGTGCTAAAACAACTTTCTTTTACAAACACCGAGTGGAGGAGAGAAGTGCTCCGCCCTGCGAGGTGGAGCTGATGGAGAACCAGCTGACAGAAGGCAAGCCAAAGGAGCTCAACAGGGGAAATCATAAATAAGCCTTATTTTCTATTTTCTACATGATGCTGGTTTATCATTTCTGAAGTCCACTATATACATCAGTTTAAAAAAAGAATGGTGATACACGGATGTTAAAAAGCAAATTAGTGGCGCGATACATGTTAAAATAACAATACTGACGACAGGACAGAGGATGGTGGATGAGGAGGTTTTTGTGACTTGGTTTAAAAACACTTGCTACAAAGAAAGGCACTGACAAAAAAAATTATGAAAGAAAAGAAAACATTCAGATGGATTTAGATAGCTGGTGAACACATTAAAATCATTGAGACCAATTGATATCGTAAGACACGAATGAGGGATCTTGACAGGAGAAATTTCAACTTGTAGAGTATGTGTGACAAAACCGAGAGGAACCTTCCCCCAACACTGCTCTGATGACTGGGGGCTCATCACGACGAATCGGACCACCCAGCCTGCCAGCCCCCCTCCCCACGCTGACACCGACCCCGTCTCAGACCGGGGGGGGGGGGGGGGGACCGGTGACAAAAGGGACTTCCAGTAGCATGTTTTTCAGGAAAAGCAGTGGGTGGTGAGAAAGCTGAGGCATGGAGCACATTCTTAGGAGGGTGGGGGTGGGGGGACCTGACTGGCTGGTAAAAAGGGACGGCCTGCAGCTGTGACGGGACGACAGCGCGGGGCCGAGGGCCCGGAGCAGCATTCACTGCTCCGAGGCACGTGCACACGCTCAAACGTCTACACTGGGCCGAGCGCTGAAGGCTGGGGGGCCTTTGGAGCCTGGTTAACATGGTCCATGGTCCTTCGCCAATTCCACCTGTTTGGATCAGTTCGCCTTTAACTAAAGACCAGGGCAGGTCGTTTCTACACGCGCTCTCTTAAGCACGTCTCCAGCCTCATGTAAAGGTTAACTGCTGACACCATAGTTGCTTGTTCTTCTGCAGCATCCACGGCTACTGGTGTCATCGGCAGTAGTCATGTTTATTCCCTAAGGTTATTGTACAGATTGTTGAGCCCTATGAGGTAAGTTTGTAATTTTCAGCCAAAAAAATAGCTAGAGTCCCTGACATTATCAGCTCTCAGTTCTCTGCCACAGAAGCGGCTGCAAGGGAACATCTGCATTTACTTTTTTTTTTTTTTTTTAAATGGAAGCCCCCGAAGAGCATCCCCTGGATGGAGCAGACAGGCCCCGGCGCTGGCTGGGGAGGGGTGAGTTATGGGTCCAGTGGAGACTGGTGGCCGGGCTCAGCGCCATCCGTCACCGGAGGAATGAGACAGCTGACGGAGACACAAACACAGCCGGGCTGGCTGAGCGCGGAGGCCACATGGCGGCACGGTGAAAGACCTGCCGACAGCTGGGGGACAGGGAGATGCCATGGAAACCGAGGGAGCAGCCGTGTGACCCCCCCCCCCCCCCACCCCCACCCGCTTAGAAGAGCCTCGCAGACGCTACGAGAAACCAAGTCAAAAAAAAAACCAAAGTGAAACTGAAAAAAGATGTGCCGCTTGGATCGGGCCTGCAAAAATAAAAATGAGGCAAGTTTCCTTAAAAGGCCAAACTTCACACTGATATACACTGCAAATACGCATTTTTTAAGAAATGTTCTTTCAGTCACCGGGCACTTCATACACTGCCTGAGCAGCATGAGGGTTGTATGTGGTGAGACAATATCAGGAGGGATTTCAGGACCTGATCACACTAAGGTATCAAATCACAAGGATAGAACGTAGAAAGAGGGAGAGTGCGACTGTACATTTTTGTACTCCAATTAGTCTTATAAAATGCAATTGATAAGGAAAACATCCATAAAAGCTTTGAATTGTGAATACAAAGATATCACATTATCAATAAAGCTTATACAATTGATAATATATATACCATATGTACAGTCAAGGCTAGTCAATGGACTAACTGCAGATTATGACACAATTTGAAAATAACCTCTGAATGTTTAGTCGGCATTACATCACCATTAACAATTAGGATAACATTAGAGGTAGCAGCGAATTTGGGATCTCTGTTCTTTTTTTCCTATATAACATTTCAACATCTGTCCTTCCCCTTTTTGCTTACATGGCATCGCATGCTTGAATCAGAATCTTCATTTTCATATTCAAAAACCTGCCAGACGGCCTGCTTTAAATACTCACACACCCATGAGCGCACTTCAAGTGGTTTTCAACAGACACCAGTGTCGTGACACTCACATACACACAGGCATTCTTTGTACAGCGCACACACACACACACACACACACAGTATGCCAGACTCTCCAATCACCTGTATTCTTTCATATATTTTACATCACAGTCTCTCTTCCTGTCATCCTTCCTTTGTCCTTAAAAAACCTTTTGGGTCTGGAAGGGTCCTGGTGCTGGTTTAGAGCCTCAGAGTTCACCGGAGGAGGACCGAAGGGTTGAGAGCAACTTCCGGGTTGTTAATCAAATTGTCCCTCTGCGCCTCCTCTCGGGGCTCCGGCCGTGATCCTAAGTCCCACTTTGGTCCTAAATCACTATAACGCTGCATACCCGAGCTCTGTCATGTTCCACCAACCTCTTTGTAACACTGATTAATAACCTCTCAGCCCCCTTCCCATGATCCTCCTCTCCGGCGCGCGCCCCGCCTCCACTGCCAAGGCGCCACGGAGAGGAGCCCGGTCGGGTTCTGTGGGGCGGAGATTCAGGACTGGTAGAAGTGGTGGTAGTGGTGATGGTGTTCGTGGTGGTGGTGGTGCTCATGCCGCTGCACCATTTGTGCCAGCCCCCCCTCGTACAGCAGCACGCCGGGCAGGTCCCTCACCTGCTCCTTCTCCACCACTGGCCCCGGAGCCAGGGCGCCCGCGGCCCTGTAGCCCTGGCTGCTCTCCTTGGAGCGCTGCTTGTGCTTGCGGTAGGGGGCCGTGGACTGGTGCGGGGGCGTCTGGCTGGGCAGCGCCGCGGGAGGCGGGAGGCCTCGGCTTCGCATCACCCTGCCGCCCCCGATCTGCGCGGGGGGCGTGCGGCCGTGGGTCTTGGGAGAGCGCAGGGCGTGCTTCCCCGACGCGACTCCCGGCCCGACTCGCGTGCGGGCCGGGTGGAGGCTGACGGGCGCCACCGCGTCCACAACGGCCTGTAGGCGGCGGTGGTGGTGGGAGTGGGCGTGGCCATTTTCCGGTTCGTGGGAGCGAGAGCGAGTCTGGTTGGACGAGCGGGTCGGAGGCTCCGCTTTCGTCGGCTCTGGGGTGGGAGCTGAAAGGGGAGACCGACACAGTCCGTCACAGTTGTGTCACATGACTTGTCGAAAACGAGCTCATTAATCCGGAATAAACAACCTGCAGCTAACTTCTAGCGGCTTCACTCTGGGTTCTTTCCCGGTGCTGATAACCCTGACTCGGTGTGGCAGAGAGAGATCTCCGTTAGCACCTTTCCAGCAGCACCGACATTAAAATAATCACTTGTCATCACTGTCCGTCAGATCAAGGCGCGCTGCTTATTAGACCTAATATTTCCCTTCACAGCGGCCCTTCATGTTGATGGGGCCGCAGCCTCGAACACTTGATGTATTGTGCTTGCCTGAGCCCAGATGTTTGTACTGGCTGCTAGTTCTCCCTACTAATGGCTCCAAGCAGGTGCCGCAGTAATGAGGGCCCTTGGATGCAGCTTCAAAGGGGCCCACACGGCCCGCGTTTCGCTCCTTCCCCCTCCCCCCCTCCTCCTCCTCTAAAGACGTGTCCTCGGTCCACTCACCGGCTCCAAAGCGGGACGTATAGTTTTCGATGCCTGCCAGGTCCAAGTAGTGGTTCCTGCGTTCCAGGTTCTCATCCACGCAGTGGCGCTGGCAGCCGGGCTGGGCGTGGTGGTCAGTGTGGTGGCGCCTGTGGACACGAGCGGCACCTCTCATTAAGTAGTGGTTTCGGGACAGAGAGCCTCGGTGTGGTGAACTAGAGTTCTTTTATGATCAGGCGAGACGAGAAGTGATTGTTGGAGAAGTGAGATTGTGACGAGATAAACTTTGCCCCGGAGGATTTGAGAAGTGCAGCGAGGGAAGACTCGGTACACGGTACAGTGGGGGTCAATTTTGGGTGAAACTAATTAAAGATTTCTGCAGCTACCAAGTGTGAATCCTCCCTTTAAACAACCACTGCCCCTAGCCACGAGAAATTTATGACCAGTGATACAGGATAACAATGAATTTCACTTTCTTCTTCTTCTTGTTGTTGACACCTCAAGTTTCAACAGAGATAGGTGGGGGGGGTTTTTTACCTTTGGAGGGCTCGAGTCTTCTTGTCGGCACTCTTGGGGTCTTCTATGCACTTGTCGTTTTTCTCCCTGGGATGGTACATGTCTGTGTATGAAAGACACAAGGCTATTATCAAAGAGAGATACACAGAGCAGCCACACACACACACACACACACACACACACACGACAACAGTCACACAAGCCTCAGAAGAAAGCAACCTTTGTTTTGGGGTTTTACTTTGAAGATCTATAGAAAAGGAAAACAACAATGCTTAATTTATTCTATTTTCAACTCCCATCCTCTTATAAGGAATGGAACGGGAAAATAAAAATAAAAAAAGCACGCAGACTTCACAAATAGTTTATTAAGGACTCTGAGATCTGATGCCGTTTCAAAATTAGCATGAAGGCAACCGGCGAAATTTTCAAAGCTCGCTCTGTTTGAATCTCTCGGTGGATATTTATAGCCGGGACAATAGGAAGCAAATACACAGGAATATATACTTTTTTTGAGATATTTTTCCCAGACTACTTGTTTACCGAGTCGTCAGTGAAAAAAGTTAAGTTGAATGTAGCTATATTTTCCTCTGAGAAGTTTGTGGAGGGGTGAGAAAGAGAAGAGAGGAAAAGAGGGTACTTTGGAGAAAAGAAAAATGGCTGCGGTTATCAAAAGGACTCGGCACATCTCTTAAAGGTTTCTTTCACGGCATTTGAAGGCACAGAGGGAGGAGTGTGTGTGTGTGTGTGTGTGTGTGTGTGGAGGGGGTGGGGGGGGCTGTTTTAGCTCTGTCACTCCCCCCCATCATTAAAAATGAACCCCATTGAGCAGCAGAGACGGAGCGACGCCGACACCGCGAGGAACAAAGCTCCGACGGGCCTGAAGCAGCAGACTTTCTGCACGACAACAAACGCATCTCCGGGTGAGCCGACAGCAGGCAACACAAGGGGGACCCCTCACCCCCCCCCCCGCACACACCCCACCCCCACCCCACGCCCCCACCTGATAACTGCGAGCTTTACCTGCCGCGCCCTGCGTGCAACTCCTCCAACGCTGGCTGGAGTCGGGAGCCACCGACAGCTTCACCCGCAGCGTCTTGCTGCTGCTGGGGGAGTGGTTGACGGAGGCGTCCACGACCTCGTAGATGGTGTGCAGGAGGCTGGTGATGTCCTGCAGGACGGAGAGAGGGGTCAATTAAGGGGTTGGTTGATTCAGCAGCATCCGCCGGGTAGAGATTGGGGGAATCATTGGGTCAATGAGTCAGCTGACGTAGGTGGGTATTTAAAATAGGAAACAGGGCACATGGGAGATGTACTGTTTGAACTCGATGTTCCTCATAAGTGTCAGAAGAACAGAGAGACTCGCTGATGTCAAGTCGTTTCAATTCGGCTTTCCAAGCGGAAGCCATCAGACGAGTTACATTCAAGTTACATTTACGTTCAACTCCTCAGCGTCTCTTAAAGGACTGAGACTACATCTGTGTGCGCGCGGAAAAAAAACGTAACCACGCAGATGCGCACATTTGCCTTTAAAAAGCGGCGCCACGCCGATTTGGGATAGAGTTCCTATTTGGACCGCTTCCTTTGCGCAGCCTCCTGTGGCGTTTAGAAGCTATACTTTTGCACTGATGAGGGGTTTTGTGCACCGAACTAAGATGACGGCTCCCTCTCGGGTGCCAGCAAGCGTGCCGAATCTTTCCAACGCCAACCGCAATCTTAATTTTTTTTCTAGAAAATGCCGCCTGGTATCGATGTGAAATGAACGGTCTCACGCGGTATCTCAATTCTCATTAGCGCTTCAACTTTTCGATGGTAACACACACAGTTTCCCCGACAGAGCACCTTTGACAGAACTGCTGAGAATTAAGCGGACACCCTACAAAGAGTCCGCCGGCGTCACAGCGGCACTTTGAATCATGAGAAAAAAGGACTAGTGCGAATTCTTCAGGGCCCGGTTCCACATCCCGGTTTCAGACGCACTGTAGGAAAAAAAGTTAAATGGAATAAAATAAAAGCTTTGTGTGTCACTTTTGGTTTCTTTCGCTTGCTTTCTTTTCTTTCTTTTTTTTTATTTGAGAAAAAAAAAAGTTCCAGAAGAAAAGCTTTTCGTCCCCCCCCCGCCTTCTCACCGCCGCCTGCCGTCTCCCGAGCCGCGGAGCCACAGGCACCGCCGACAAAGCCGCGCAGCCGAGGACCGCTGAAGTCTCTTTGTGCCCCGTGTGAAGTCGTTCCCAAAAAACACGGGCCTTTCTGGATGTTCCCCCCTCAGATCCGCGCCATGGCAGACGCAAGCCACGAGGTACCTCGCGGGAGCGGAAACGGTGCGCGCCGCTCACACATCGGGTTTGATGCTTCCATCCTCACTTTATTTTGGAAGGCTTGCGGCAACACAGGAATAGAAGTTTTCAATTAACCGTCGCGTTTCTCAGCCGCGAGCCGCTGTTGGAGCAACTAAACCCTGCCTGACAAGTTGTGTTCGAGGTCAGTCCCAGTGACTCTTTTGCTCTGGGCGGCGTTGGAAGTGCTCATCGTGCGCTCTTATTCACATCTATTCAGTCAGAAGTCGTTACCTCTCTGGTGACTTTGCCGCTGTTGTCGAAGTCGTAAAGAGTAAAGGTCCACTCCTGTCGGTTATCCTCCTCCACAGAGACCGCGCACTCCAGCTCCTGAAAACACAAGAGCCGCACAGCGTCATCCGGTGTGTGTGCGCGTGTGTGTGTGTGTGTGTGAGTCAGCGTGTTCTGCCATTGCCCCAGTTTCATCCAGAGGAAGGGTGGGTCATATATAAAAACGACACTCACTTCAAACTGGAGCGGTTTCTGCGGCCCTGCGGGTGATTGGCTGTCCCTCTGCTGCATCTTCTCCTCCACGCAGCATCTGCCCGTCTTCTCTGGGGGTAAAGCCACTGCAGTCACACACACACACACACACACACACACACACACAAAGATAAAAGTGAGAGCCTGAGGACGGAAGCGTTGGGTGCAGTCGTAACCCGAGGATATATGTCGTCGCCTCAGAGTGTTCCTTGTAAACTTCTACTTCAGAGTTTGGCAGGCGCGATTAAGATGTGTCGCGTGTGTTCGAGTGCTCCTGGTGGGAAACGAACCCCCCCCACAGCCCAACTGGCGCACTGCTTGTACTCTGAGCCGGTGTTTTTAATATGTGTAAAACAAGTAGCCTGCTGAATATCTTCTGAAAGCAGCCGTTGGGTTCGGCATAGGTACCGCGTACAGAGGATCCCCGACACGACGTTCTGAAACGGGCCAACCGGAGCTTGGAGTTGGACATTTGGTTTGACCGCCCTGAGCCAGTAGGGTTCATTTACGGTACATTTGTGATACATGGTGCGTCGTAAGCCCAGCTTGGCACGTCTCAACCCAACGTGCTCTTCGGAGCCGGGTTCAACCAAGTCGCTGAAATTGGGGGCGGTGTACACGAGGGAGCTGGAGTGGCTTCGTCCTCGTGCATGTTCATTCCCGGCCTCCACTCAGCCACACCCTCTGTACGTTCTACCTCTCGTCATACATCTTTGAAATGATCATCGGCGGCCCCTCACCCCAATCGCAGTCCTACGAGCTGCGCACACACACACACACACAAACCCGCAGAGACCACTCCCCTCTCCCTCCACCCTCCCCGGCTCCTCTGCCACACTTTGAAGTTCCGATCTCAAACCTTTTGGAAGGAGATCAGACCGGCTGTAAAACAGAATCACTAATTAATTAAGCCAAGTCAAATCTGAAACACTGTTTGTTTGCTCGCCAACGGAGCAGACACAACAGCCCGATTTCTTTCCTCCTGATCCAAAGAAGATCAAAGCAGACCCCGTCTCATCCCCGGGTAAGGGGAAATGCCAGAAATGAAAGGCATCGTCCCAGGGAGCTTTTACCAACTTTTTGGAGAGGAGCAGCATTTTGGGGTCCCGCTGTTTGATCGTCCGAGGTGCTCAAAAGGGAACGTTGTTGTGCGAGGGGCCAATCTGCTCCGTAGCAGGCTCAAACGTGGCGGTGAGATGCTTATCTCGGCGCTAATGAAATGCCGGGAGGAGTACCAGTAATCCGCTATCACCCTCCTCCACCCACCACAGACATAAGCCCACTCTTTATGAGAGGAGCCGAGCCAGGGGATTGGCTGCAAGTCAGATCCGAGGGGCACGACGAGGGCAGCCGAGGCCTCCCCGCCAAGTCCACACACACACACACACACACACACACACACACACACACACACGATGGCCTTCGAGGAGAAGTGTCTCCTCCTTCAGAGGACACCTGCCCACACGTGAAGTGTATAATTTCGTCTGAGACAAACTTTTTTTTAAATTGTTCACGAAACTTAATAGCCTTTGTAGGAGTTTCTCCCTGCATGCTGGCAGTAATGATGTAAAGCAACCTAAAATCCAGCTTCTTCCCTCCTTCGTAATGTGTGCAGGCAATTTCTTTTCTTATTACAAAGTCCTTCTTTAAAGCTAAACTTTTATGAATGTTGGTTGTCTTATCTCTGCTCTCCCTGATTTCACTACCTTGTCTTTATGGTTGTCTTTAGTTGGGTACAGAATGGTCATTTCGTTACGGCACATTACCGCGGTGGCTGTAAATTAAAAATTAGATCAAATGTCTTTCATATTTAAAAATATGAAAAAAACATACTCCTGAGGCTTGAAAACAGCCTGTGGTGTGAATAATAACTGCAAAGTAAGGAAGCTCAACGGTGTCCCACTCCCCTGGACTGAGACCTCATTTTAGCCCACTCCAAAGTTATGGTTTTATGACATTTCTCCGCCCACAAACGTGGCGGTTGCTCCTCCTCGCTCACTTGCACTGGGAGTGCGTAAATTAAAAACAATGTACGGAATGTTTCAGATGTCCGTTATGGAAATATCCAGCCAGAATCCACATAATGTTGTTATTGAACCGGCCTTTTGAGCGGAGCGGCGTGTTCTAATGAGCAACATCTGTCCTGAAGGGAGGACAACCTCAGCACGACGTCCTCGACTAATTTACTACTTCTATTTATCGCTGGCCTTATCTCTCGTCTTACTTTTCAGTTCTTTTGTCAAGTAAAGAGGGACTGAAAAAAAGTGAATTGTTTTTTTTTGCCGCCCTTCCAGCACTCAGCCTCCGCCTTGCCCAATCCTGCCTTTTACTGCGAGGGAGGGACTCTCTCCTCCCGCAACTCTTCATCTAGGCTCACATCAGGAAAAAAAAAAAAAACATGAAGGCATTCAGGCACTTTGCAGAGCACCGCTGTGGGGGGGGGGGCGGGGCAGATGAAAGATGGGAGGAGGTGGGGATGCGGGAGGGGAGGGTAAAGCGGACCTCATCAGCACATTTGTTGGGGCTTAGAGTACGGGTGTGGCGCAGAGGAACAACTGCAAAAAAAAACCCCACAAAGGTACTTTGAGGGCTACGACAAACTGGTTTTCCTTTTTAATTAAAATGAAGGGGATGGGAAGCAGTGGCGTGGTCAGGCGTAGCCTTTGGTGGAGGGCCTACCTTCCAGACGGTAGTGTTCATCCCCGATCCTCTCTGCGCAGGCTTCGTCCATGGCATCCTGCTAAGAGAAAAGAGACAGAAACGGACGCATAAATCACTGCTTCAGCTCGTGTAATGGAGAAGCATCATAATTTTTTTGTCTTATTCTTTCATCTTTAACGACGCGCATCCAGAGCGGCGACGCGCGGATCAAAGTTACACCATTTATCTATCTATATATGGACTAAGTTTCACAACTGCGCTCTGAGATCAAAGAGCAGCGGAACGTTTAGGACGGGGCTAATTGCAGGACTGAAGCAAACGGAGAAGACTTGTGAAAGAAGCATCGAAATCGCTGCCGTCGGCCCCGCAGGATTCTGGGAAACCGGTCCCGGGCTATTTCTGTGGGGGGGCCATCATTGACGCGTACAGACGCTCGTTTTTTTTTGTTTTTTTTTACCCCCACTCGCCCACCCGCTCTCCTCTGTCTGTTAGCGCATACCGCGGAGGGCTGAAGGGACATGTGATCTGAGGGCTTCACTATGGAAAACTCCGGCTCGGGTATCTATGCAGCATCGCAGTCACCTGGCCCAAAAAAACATTACTTGCACACACACACACACACACACACACTGGTTTGCACAAATTCCAACACTCTCACACAGTTTAAAAGCATTTGTACTGTTTAAGAATTTAAATAAATATCCAACAGACTTATCAATGGAAATAATTAACCGTGATAATGAATAATTAACTTAATTTATCATTACTTAATAAATCCAAGGTGTTTACTGCGCACATGTGTGCGCGTGTGTGTGTGTGTGTGTGTGTGTGTGTGTGTGAGGCTGTGCGAGCGCGAGAGGGGATCTCTGTGTAATCCAGAAAGGTAGAAGGTCAGATGGTGTGACCATTCCCTCCTCAGACTAGTGCCGGCCCGGCTGCGGCGCTGCGGGTGGCCTCGGGAAGAGAACACCGCGAACCACAGAGCCGGCCGGCTGGCTGTCAGGCTGACGATGGACCCGGCACGGCCGCGTGTCCCAGTTTGTTGTCGGTATGAACGAGTTGACACACGCCCCGATCCCGCTACATGACTCTGGTCCTGAGATTTGTTGCGATGAACAACGGTAGCAGCGAAGGATTTTTGACAAGGCGAACCATGGAGAAATATTGTTTATGCGATCCCATTCATTCTGAGGAGGAACCAACTTGCTCTATTGGATTCAGTTCATGCTGGGGGGGCCACAAGGCAACGAAAGACGATTTGTTCAACAGTCAACCCGATGTATCCATTTATGTCAAATGAAAGACGAGTACTTCAACAAGTCTTCCATTTGTTGAGTTGAATGGTAAGGGAAACGCTGAACTGGATGTTTACGGGTCTGATACTGATCCTCAGTATATTTGTGGGGCGGTTGTCTAGCGTGCAGAGAAACAATTCAACCTACGTAGGAGTCAGCTGTCACGGATTAATCACGGGCTGTCACCCTCAGTCGAGGCTCCAGTCTGCAGCACAGCCAAGACATATTTCCCTGCCAAACTATAGAATTATTCCTTATGTGAAGGCATCCCCACGCACACACACACACACACACACACACACACACACTCTCTGTCCTGCAACCCATGTCAGGAGGACGGACAGGAGGGAGGGTTTGGTTCGGAGCCACTCTGGCCTCTTGTCTCCACCACGTCGCCTCAGAGAAAAGGGAGAAAAAAATCCCTGCACAGTCAACATTCATTGAATTTCCCAGACTTAAAGAAAGGCGCGCACACGCACACACACACCGCATCTTTTTTTTTGCTTTTTGATGAACGTTCCAAAATGATTGAGGGGTTAGCCAGGAACATGAGAAAAGGGGGGGAGAGGAATGTGCTAATTGGTTGTTGTCTGTGGTGATGGATGGAGTCGTATTATTAGTGCGTGCTAGGGTTACTCTGGGATATGTTCTGGTCAGTGGAAAAAAAAATAGAAATATGCCATCCTTTTTTTACTTTCTCTCACACACACACACACACACACACACACACACTCTATAGTAAACTTATGCAGAAACAAACAAAGGAATAATGGGAGCTTATGATTGCTTACATTATTTTCTTCACAATGTGTTATATTGATTTGACAGTTCTCCTGATTTATAAAACGTTATGTTTAACATTATCGTGCGAGTTATAAAGTCTGTGTTTCATCAAAATAAAAAAAGATGATTGAGTATTTGTCCTCAGGCACAAGACTGAACCGGAGAATGCATCCATTGCGGCATGAATACTTCTCCTCACAATCTGCTGTGATGGCGCCTCTGAAGAGAACTCCCACACCGAACTGACCCGATGACACTCCCACTCTCAAGCCCCTTCAGATTCTGGCTCTGATTGATATTGTTCAGTTCATAAAAATCATAAAAATAAGTAGCATGAACGTCATCCATCTCGTAGGTAAAGGGGTTAATCTCATTATCCTGTAACTTGAATGACACAGGATTGAAGGGACTTTATTTTTGGATAGATTTTCCCAAACACTGGTTCCAAAACTTTCATCTCCCTTTGAACTTCACTTATTTTGTCTCACATACACCAATACGTACAAAAGCCTGATAAAGAGCCAAACCAATTATAAAAAAGGACAGAGGTATACACTGAAGACAGTAATAACTGTATAGTAACTGCATGTTATAGCTTGTGTTGGACAAGATAGTACATCCATCCAGTTGTCTAAGCCAAGAAGGATGAAAGCTCCAACTCACATCCTCCGGTTTGATTTGAAATGAAAGAGCTCAGGGCGGATTTGGCTGAGACTGCGATGCTGGTCATCCGCCTCCGAAGCGATTTCCACACTAATGAGGAAGAGACGAGGCCCAGCTGATGCAACACTTGCAAACACTGAGTGAATTCTAGCACGCGTACAGTAACCCACAAAGCAGCCGTCAATGAGCTAGTGATGGGTTTCTCATGAGCCCCCTCATGGAGAAGGGTCAAAGGACACTGTGGGAGAACATTTCAGGCCAAAAGTGGAAGCCCTCTCCTCCCCCGTGGCTCAACACACAGCTTAAACGATGGAGAGATGAGGCGGCAACCGTCGACACTAAAGAAAATCGACACAATGTGACTGCTGTACTGCTGATTCAGCACATTTGTAGCCCAAACCGTTTCATCAGATCTACATCAAGGCGTCTCCTCTCTGCATGCCGCCTGGGTTCAGAGGTTAGAGGTCAGCGGTAGCGTCGGGGCACGAAAAAAAAAAAAAAATACTAATTTCCACGGCACCTGGGATCGGCTCAGACTAAAGCATCCAGACGCCGTGTTTAATGCTCCGTGCGGCCGGCTGGATGAAGCGTTCTGCTTTCATCAGCGGTCGGGTCCTTCAGAGCTTCTTCACAGCTTTTAGAAGAAGTGGGGGGGGGGGGGGGGGGGGGGGGTGTTGTGCGTCCCCTGTGTGGTTTAAACTCGTCCGAGCCCCTTCACGTGAAGTGATTTATTACCGGACTGCAACACAGGACCCAGTGAGCCCACTGCATTACAGCATCCCGTCTGCATTACACGCCGACGTGAAGGACGCTTCGGTTTGGCTCAGGAACCATTTGGCAACCCTCATCAATGCTCATTTCATGATAATTTATTTGGATATAGCAAAGCTAGATTAGCATATATGAATAATGCCATTTACTGAACACTTTCCCAAGTCGTAATATTAAGAATGTTGACCGACCGTCTCCCCACTGTAGGTTCTTTATTAGTCAAGATGTTACCTCCAGAGCATTATGGAGAGGAGTTCAAGGCTTTTGAATTTATTAATGGCAACTAGTGAAAATACTTAATAGTCATTAATAGCCGAGCTAAACTTCCTTATAATGCAAGAGTAATGCAAGAGGGAGCGCGTGAACCGCATTACTACAGAACACGTACATCTTGAATTTTAGGCATTTCAAAAAGCATTAGACTTCAATATTATAAAATGACATTGATTATAACTTTGATGAATGGGAAATATATTTAACACAACTCTTCCTTATGGTTGTACATGTGAATGCAATACGTGCAGACAAAGATTTGGTGCGTGGGCATGGAACGATATTATTATATTATATTGGAAATTCCATGAAAACGCCACGTTGCTGACCGTTTCCATCTTGGCTCACAAGTGATACACGACAGGCCGTGAGAAAGTTGCGTCCTGAACTAATGTAGAGCAAGGAGCACTGCGCTCTGCTCTCCTACCTGAATCAAAATAAGGACTGTAGGAATAAAAGGACAGGGAGGGAACGCTGGGACAGAAAGAAATAAGGCAGAAAAGAGCCTTTCGCTTCATGTCTCCTCCTCCACTGAAGACACGGACCCACTGGGCCAAGTTTCTGTTCCCGGCTACGAGTGTACGTTTGAAAAAGTAAACGGGTACATTAAAGTGTAAGTAATATGTTCTTGTATGCGATTGTGGGGGAGGAGGTTCCCACGAGGCCTTTTGGTCTCTGCACAGACCCACCGCGCGGACCGGCGACAATTTATGCGGCCGGCGACAGCTCCCCTTGATCGCGCGCCAGGGCCCAGCGGAGGCGGGTCTCTGGAGCAACGGCAGCTCTGCTGGCACCATCAAAAAAAAAACGGGAAGACTCTCATTAAGATGGTGCCTCAAAAAAAAAAAAAAAAAAACACGTTAAGTGGAGGAGGAGGACCAAACCAGGCCAGACGGGCAAAGTGAAACAAGGCTGAATGAGGGCTTCATGCCTGCTTCCTCCTGGGCCTTTTCAAAAAGGACGAGGGACCAAGCACGTTAAGATGCACTTTAAAAATGTCATGTCTTTGTATTTGGTGCACTTGGCAAACCGGATTTTGACGGATTCGGCTGGATAACAGCCATTAGCTGAAGTTTATGAAACACTAATGGAGAAAACCGCTGCATAGCATGAGATTTTTTTTTTTTTTTTTTTTTTATCTCTAGTGCACACACAGCCCCCCCATGTTGAAAACTGAGAAGTAAGACATCAGCAAACAAAACAAAAAAAAGTTTGCTTTAGTTTTTAGAGCTGCAAATTAGCTTATGGGTGTAGAGTTACTCACAGAGGACCTCAAGTGAGGAAATACCCGTCTCTCTCCACCAGCCCGAGGAGTAAACTGAGATTCACCAGAGGCACGTTCAAAAGGGCCGATCTGGAGCAGTGGCTATCCTGCAATCGGCCCAGCAGTCATCAGCAACACTTTAAACCTGCGTCCGTTGGTTTTTTTTTTTTTTTCTTCCCTTAAGCGGTTCTTCAGCTGGCGTGCTCCTCACCTTCCAGCAGCGTTAAAGCGGCCTCTTTCAAAAGGCCCACGTAGCAGTAACACACGACGCCCCTGAGACGCAGCCAAGATAGAGAGTGTTGATGTGAGGTGGCGAACGCTGCTGTGCCTCCGAGTGAGGCTTCAAAGGGGATCAGTTTTCACACATGAAATAAAGATCTCAGATAATCGTACGCAGCATCTCGGAGCCGACGCGTCGCGCGAGACGCTCCCATTTCTCTGCAGCCAGACGAGATAAATCAGCTGTTTTTACGCAGAGGCTAATCGGGCTCATCTTCCGCATCGAGGTAGCAATCATGCATTTGCTCTGGTGGGGCCGACGCTTTTTTGGGCCTTCCGAAATGCCGGAGCTTTGCAAACAAAGCCGGCGAAAAAACTGCTCTCGTGAGCCGTGCCAAGGGGGAGTCATATCTGCTGTGTTTTACGATTGCGACTGTATGGCTTGGATAAGCGGCTCGATGCCTTTCCAGAGGTGGCACACTGTAAATCGTTTGATGTTGAGCCCTTCACACGCACTATTGACCAAACACAAGCTGTCTAGTCCGACGGTGCATTTAGGGCACACAAATACTACGCCGAGCTTAAGCAGCATTAGTTCACAACGCAACAAGAAGAAAAAAAGTCATTAAAACCCTCTATTTTAAAACCACATTTAGACCCTGCAGCTCTGTACTGGGAGACTCTTGAGACTTTTGTTTGCCTTGACTTTTCACCATCTCCAGAGAAATGGAGTTGCATAGGTCAACAAACTGGATACATAATTGGACAAGAAAGTCCTTCAACCTTGCCGACGGAGGAGGACTAACGTGTAATTTGACGTCTCGGAGGGGACATCAAAGACAGACACCTTCTCCCCATACACACCCTCGGTCACGGCACACCCTCTTCTCGGCACCCCAGGAAGGAAATTATAGCCGCCGAGTTAGAATCCATCACCGGGCAGGTTGGAGGAAACTGCTCTATGATTAACGTGTGCATGGTCAGCAACACAGACGAGAGGGGGGGGGGGGGGGGGGGGGAGAGATGGGAGTTTGAGCAGACAGTACACGCCAGAGGGGTTTACCGTGCTAACTGGAGTTCACCACACAGGTCATGCACAGATTCTCCACACACACACACACACACACACACACACACACAAGCAGTAAAAGGCACCAGAAGTAAAAGGCGCTCCATAGCGAGGAGGTGTGGTTCAGTACACTTTCTGGACCATATATTGAGTCAAATTATACAGTGTGTCTGCTCAAATGAACACTGTGACATTGCTGGATGAGGCCGCAAGGATGTGAGCATGCATGTGTGCGTGCGACATTTGTGTGGATTATTGTACACGTGTTTTTTTTTTTGGACGCCCTTCATTTGTTCGAGCCAGAGCGATCAGCCATTTCCCTCCACGTCAGATCAACATTGCAAATACTGCTGGTCACATTACCTCACCCACATCAAAGGGCTGCCTCCTGAAAGGCTCAGTGGAATATTAGCAAAGATTTACGGCCTTCATCTCTTTGCTTCAGAAACATGCTGATCTGAAGTAATCTCCGGCACCCCTCTCCCCCTCCCCCTCCCTTTTTGTGTGAAGTTGCCCACCACTTTAATGACCCATTTACAAAACTTTTACACCTGCAAAGATAAGCTTTTACAACTCAGCCAGCCCCTCGGGCACTAAAGCCTACCTGTAACTCAAGGTAACCGCCTTTATTAGCTCTGGCAGAATATGTTCCCGCTCCAATTAACACGTATCGCACTGTTTACCACAAAGAGAAGCGGAGGATACAAAGGTGTCGAACTGTGTATTTCCCCCCGCCCCCCTACAGCAATTCAGAGACACCAGTCCTTTCCTTCAAGAAAAAGAAAAAAAAAACCCTGAGCCCAAGTCCCAAATATTCTCTTAGGTGTTTGTGAAAAATACAAAAAGTACAACATGCAGTTCATACGAGTGCCGGCGGTTAGCAAAGAAAAAAAGCCCTGCAGCGATGCACCGTAAATGAGACAACCGCCCAGTAATTGTCATCTTTGTGAGCTGTGAGGTAAACGTCCCGCGCTGTCATTAGAGCAACAGGCGAGCAGACACACAACCGCCACTGTCCTCGGGGAGGCAGAGAAATAACAGGGCATCGCCGCGCTCGAGGTGAATCCTCAAAACGCTGCGTCTCCACCAGCCGGCGAACTCCACTCCGGGACCTCGCGTTCCCAAAGAGGAATTGGGAAGGGAATGGAGACGGTCAGTCGCTTGGCCGTAATTTACAGATGCACTCCGCTCGCCAAGAGTAACAAATTCACAACGTTATGACCCTCTGAATTCAGAGTGAAAGCTCGGGTCCAAAGAATGAGAGAGGAAAAAAGAAGAAGAAAAAAAACGCAGAGGGAGCAGTCATTTCTTTGTTTGACACAGCATTAGTTTGTACAGCGATCTCAAATCTTCAAGAAGAAAAAGGACAGAGCCGTCTGGCTGAGGTTGCATGAGCATACAGTGTGTGTGTGTGTGTGTGTGTGTGTGTGTGTGTGTGTGTATGTATGTGCGTCTATGTGAATCATTACTGCGAAATAGGATGGATTATACAGCTCAGATGAGCTGGCAACACGCCTGCTTCGCCGCATGTTGTGTTTAACAGTGAGGGTGCTGCGCAGTGTCTGGAGGGTCTCAGTAATTAGTCAAGCTCTCAGTGAGCAGAGACAGCCCTTCAGTCGTCTGGGGGGGGGGGGCTTCAGACGCCAGTCTCGAGTGCCGCAAAGTGTGGGAGGAACAAGGTTTTAGCCAGGAAGTCTGCCTCGGGGGGGGGGGGGGCCGCAGCAAGAAAGTGACACGCGCTTCCATCTTCAACCGCAGCCAAATAAGAGGAAACACCTCCGGGACTTGTCATATGAGAAGTTACAAGGACATTATAAAAATGGGGGCTATTTCCATTGCGGAAGACTTTGATGTTTTCTCCCTGGACATTGAATGGTGTTTTCAAAATTCCAAAAAAGATTTATACAAGTTCAATCTTTTTGTTTGAAAGGAAACCCTCTTCCCTTTCTTGTGGTTCTTGCGGGACGCGTTCCCTTACGAACTGAAAGGCTCTAATGTTTTCATCCACGTTTACAATCTGATCCACTAAGCCGGTAATGGAAGTTGTCATGGTCGCCATTCTGTAGTCTGGATGTCATCTAGCCCCTAGACACATGAGGATATGTCATAAAAGCTTATCGTTACGCTCAGAACTTTACAATTAGGCCAACGTCTATAAACCACCAGCCTTGTTTTATTTCCCTAAACCTCGTCGCTGCACTCCACGCCGGAGCGCCACGTGTTGGGTGGCGGGTCATCTAAAAGCGGTTGACGCGTGCGTGTTGACCAGATGCGACTGTACTCGCCCCAAATGTCTTTAAAATCGCACAGTTGTGTTTCAACTTTGCGAGTAAACACCGCAGCAGACACTTCAACGACTACATACAAGCAGGCTGGTGCCAAGAGGGGCGGATTCTATTCAGACCGGAATGGACTCAGTGGCCGGTGCCGCTTGGTCACAGGAACAACTTTGTGACTTAAATTAAATGTTGTGGCTACGCTAAAAGGGAAATGATATCATGACAACACTGACAGAAGAGCTGATATAAAAAGTTCATAGTGGTGATGGATTAGTTTATGGTGAACCACAGGAATACTTTACACCCATCACTGATAAAGTGATAAACGTGATCTAAACTGTGCCTCCAGTCCCTGAGTGCCGGGTTTTTTTTCTTCCTTTCTTTCAAAAACACGAGCGAAAGAACGAACAGGTCTAATGTTGATTTGGGGAGAATCGGGAGTTGGCCCGCTTCATCGGATCCTGGAGGCCCCCCCCCCCCCCCCCACTTTAGGTTGCGTCACCTGTGGGGTGTAAACACACAGGAGGACAGCTTTCCTCTCTTTAGCTTTCCTTCCACTGGAAACATCCCCCTCACAGACGATCCGGACCTCCTCGAGCCGCGGCGCCTACAGGAAGAGCCCGGAGTGTCCCGTGGCCTGCGGGAGGCACAATGCCTGCCCCCACCCCTCCAACCAACTATGTTTACCCAAATGCACTTCCTCCACACGCGAGGAGGGTGAACTCGACAGCGGGGGCATGAAGGCCGTGACATCCATCGTGTGGGGGGGGGGGGGGGGGGGGGGCAGTGATTAACGTATTCACACGTTAGGGTAAACAAATGGGTAATGTGCGTGTGCGTGTGCACTTCGTCCCTCTCGAGAGCGGTTTTCTTTAAGCAGATGTATTTGAGAGCCACTTTGAGTGCTCAGTCGAATTATTCAGCGCTTACTGCACGGGCCACAGCGCAACCCGCGGGGAACCCGATAAACAAACAACAGAATTATTTGCGGGTTTAAACACTTTAAACGCCCACTTCAGCAGATCCTTTTAAAAAGGGGGTGATTAAAATGGGTCACTGCGGGAACACCCCCCCTCCCCAAACACACACACACACAGTGTATAACTCCATGGAAAATAGCACAGATTCTTGTATTACTTAATGCATTTTTTTTAAATAATCAAAATAAATAATTAGCGCCTAGTCAACGTGGGACAACTGCTTTGCTTTGCCTCGGCTCACCAGTAATACACCCATGTGTGACAAATGGATGCACACACACACACACACACTTACTTCTGATTCCTTGCTTTATAGTTGGAGTATCACTTTATTTATACTAAACACTTGCCACGTGCTTATCAATTGCAAACCATTTCAATCTGTGTCGACATTAAAGATAAAAAGAGAAACTAAACCGCCAAACATCCGCCTTCAAGTGTGGAATAAAACCTGCCAGCCTAAACGCATCTGTGAAGGGGGTGGCGCGAGACACTTTGATCAACAGCTCTGCGAACACAGAGCATATATTTGGGGAAACAAAAGCAAAAAAAAAAAACGCAGCCGCTAATCCTCTGAGATTTAGAGCACATTCCCCCAGAATCCTTTGATCTCTGGAGTGCACCCGGACAGCTGACTCCAGACGGCACACGCGTGAACAGATTCGCACGTACGCGAGCGCCATTCCAGTCGCACCGCGAAGATGACAAGTGGCAGGATCGTGTTCCCAACGGCACCGAGCAGCCAATCAGCGCCATTATAAACCTTAAGCGTTTCCTCGTACATGTTGGAGAATTCGGAGGCTATGGACAGCCTCCATATTAAAGTCTGAATGTGACGTGAGGGATTGAGAGGTGATGCTCTGGTGCAAAGAGGAGGACATGGGATGAACCTGTTCAAGTGTCCACATGCCACCTCGGGCTTTACCGCACTCTAAACCACTGGCGGTATTTCACAGAAGAAACGTCTCCACAAAGAACCCCCTTTGTGGAGACGTTTGTCGCAAATCTCCTTCAACTTTAAGTAATCTAGGTGACACACGATGCCGGATGCACGTCCTCGAACCTTCCAGGCCCCCTGAGCTACGTTGACGTCAGCCCGAGACTTCCATGCAAAAAATATATATATCACAGAACACACCCTCCCCCCCTCTTCTATGGCCAGGTGCTACCCCTCCTTCCCATAAAGGCTAAGGCTTTTCTTCTCAGAGTGTTCAAACTTTTCTCCCAGCCTCTTCAAAGAACAGGCCCCTCGGTCCCTTGGGAGCACAGAGGGGTGTAGGGCCCGATGTGGGAAAGGGGGCCCTATACGTCACACGGAGTGCACAAGAGGCCCGGCCGGTGGGAAAAGGAAAACCAAGGGGCGGGGGGGGGGGGGGGGGAAAGGAGGAAGAGGAGTCTGTATTTGAAAAGGTGCTTTTCAGCTTCGGGGGAACAAGGGCCCTCCACTTTGTGAAGACGAAAAGCACAACAGCAAGGAGCGAAAGACGAATGGGTCGCAGGTCCACGGCACGTCTTTTATGGGACCCGGAGCCTGCCGGAATGCGGCTAATAGCTTTAGGCCTACTTCCAAACAGAAGAAAAACCTTCTACTTAAATTAATAAAAAATGGGCTAGCAACCATCTGCGAGACGAGGGGGTTTGAAGTTTCCCTGCGATTTACGCCTTCGCTTTTTAGGAGCTGTTGAGGAGCGCTGAGGCGCGGTTTGAAAAGCCAGCTTTGCAATTACGAGAGCAGGGAGACTGGAGGCGGGGGCTCTCGGGCAGAGGAGGAGCCATCAGTGTCACGTCTGACACTTCCCTGAGTGGCCCACTTCAAATTGAGTCTCATTTCATCAGCCCACAGCCGACACAGGGCCGCAGGGTGAACGCGAGAAACAGATGGAGACCAGGAGGAGGGGGGGGGGGGAGAACCGGAGGAGGGGGAAGGGATAGTAGTATAGAAAAAAGGGAAACCCTTGGGTTGAATAACATTTTCCTTTTTAGCTCCTCTTGACATACTACCAACAGAACGGACTTTTATTTTTTTTATCTGATGCCAAGAGAAGAGACTCTTAAGATTACAAAAAAAAAAAAAAAAAAAAGCTTCAAAGTTGCAAGGTTGGCTGAACACTATCAATGCCCGTAACGTGTGGAATTTAGAGGTAGGTGAAGGATCTGATTGTTTGGAGACCCACAGATACACCTGTCCACACAACTCCCCGTCTGTCCGTCACGCCCAAACAAACATCCGACTGCAGAACTCGTGCGCGCGTGTCGAGTCGTCATGGCGACATCGGTAGGATCTCAAGGGCCCCCGTTTGCGCTTCATCGTATCCGCGCACGCTGGTTCGCGGTTTGATTTAAAACCCCCAATGGAGAATCTGCGTTTTGGCTTGGATGAAATTGTCATTGTTCCCACTGGGAATGTAGTGTGCAAAAAGATCAGATCAAAAGAATTCCAAGCGCAGACTTCCTGCTGTTGACACTCGACCCACATTCTCCTGGACCCTGGTTCAGCTGGGAGGGCTCAAAAGAACAGGGCTTAAAAATAACCGTCTCACCAGGTATTCCATATAATACGGACAGCGAGAGTCGAGCTCACATCCACTCACCTAAAGTGTTTTATTTCCAAGCACTTTGTGTTATTAAACTTCTACTCAAAGAGTTAAGACTTGTGATCCATTTAAAGCATTTTAATATTGTCTATGTACTGGATATTTGGTAGTTCCTGTCCTTTAAGCATTGCTTATTCAAACCATAAGTTGAAATAGAAAAAAGGAAATGTTTTAAACTTTCATATTAAAAATACTAAGGACTTTGGATTGTCTTTATAAATCACAAATACATACTGATGGTGGCAACACCGTTCTTCTTTTATTCAATCCCCCCCCCTCTGAGC
Source organism: Pungitius pungitius (assembly GCF_949316345.1). Lineage (NCBI taxonomy): Eukaryota > Metazoa > Chordata > Actinopteri > Perciformes > Gasterosteidae > Pungitius > Pungitius pungitius. The sequence goes on from NC_084903.1 coordinate 20,276,272, forward strand.
TATAATGGCCATTAGGCACCTGGACTTGAATTATTAATAGAAACTAAGCTCCACTAACTATTTTGTTCCAAAACATCGAACCCTTTCACATGTTGTGATGCTGCACCTGGATATTTCCAAAAAAAGTGAGAGGGGTCGTTACTGTATGAAGATGTTTATTGCAGCTTTGGGCACGTGTCAGAATTAGCAACTTTGCCACCACAGCGTTGAAACATGAAAACCGAGTCCCATCCTCCCAGCACAATTAATTACTACCCTTGATGGCTTGAAAATCAACTAAATAAAGACTCATGGCTGCCCTTCAGGCCAAATCAAAGCTAGTTAAGACACTTCGCTGAAGGAGAAAAAAACAAAAACAAAAGTGGACTTTGGACCTGACCAGGAGCCGGAATCAGTAGATATTCCTGTTGCCTTCAGCGAGTTTTGATGCACACACATTCATGCAAATTAATCCACATGTCAACTGCAACTTAAGGAACCATCATTTTTAAAAAGGAAAAAAAAAGAAATACCGCAATAGGAGCTTTAATTTGTTAAAATGCATGTCTGCATTTGATGGGTAGATGCATTTCTGCACAAAGTGTCTGGCTCCACGATGAAAAAAAACTGATTTTCCTCCTTTCTTTTCTTCCTCTCGATGGGCTCCAATTCCTCAAACACGCTGCCTTTGAGGAAAGGTCTCACTAACCGAAAGAGGCTTAAGTCTCCTCTGAAGCCATTCCAAAAGGATTTCCCCACTCGACAACAACAGCACAGTGTTTACGGCAGTGCCAAAACACAAAACAAGCCTGACCTCCAACATTTCTCCCCAGCCCTTAACAATCCACACTTGTCGCCAGAACTGTCACACCGCAATGCTTTCAGCGCGGGCCCCTCAGATCACTGAAAGAACAAAGATGGGTTCCCATGTGAGCGGAGGAGAGGGTAACATTTCATACACAAAAAGTGTATCCCTGATCGGCAGATGTTTTTAACATCATGAAACAATGTCTCCACGAATATCAAAAGTACGTCCAACAACGAAGCGTTTTAGAAAGTTTACTCACATTACCCATTAAATAAAATGCCTTGAAGCACAAAGTAAAATGGGGCCGGGGGGGAGGGGGGAGAAGGGGGACCCGCAAATCACCTCGTCCCAATTAAGTCAAATCCGCGCAAGCACCGCGAGGACACAATGTAGCGCGCATCCATCGCGCTACACTCGGGCATAACATACGTGTACTCGTAGCCGTGTACTCACCCGTGCACGCAACCCGCAGCTATCCTTGTGGTGACAGTCCTGTCGCTCGAGGGCTGGAGCGCTCGTGCAGTAGTATTTCTGCTTCAGGAGCCAGTCGTCGATGCCCTTTCTCGCCAAACAGGCGTTGACTACAAAACTGTCGCCTGAAACAAAAAAGAAGCGCACTTTTTTTTTTTTAGCGGCTACACGCGAGAATGCCGCCCGCGTTCGTGTTGAGCACGAGCTCGTCCTGCGGCTTCAAAAGAGTCGGGAGTGTCTTAATGAGCTGCGAGGGAAATGTTTCTGCAGCTCCCAGAACCGACTCAAAATAAAAGAGACTTTTTTGTTTAAAATTGTGTTTATTTATTTTAAAAAGGGGAATAAATGAGCGCGCTTACCTTCTGGACTCTCCCTCGGTTTACAAATAGCGGCTTGGGTGAAAGAAAGTGAGAAGACAATGAGTAGTGTTACTCGAAAGTAGCGCAGCACAATAAGTACCAGCGGATGGGATTTTTCTCCGGAATAAGAAACCTTACCATGTTTCGAGTGCAGTTTACCCATTTCTATGCATCGGGTTGGTAGTTGAAAACCATCTGAAGAATATAATCCAGGAGGAATAAAAAAAAGAAAGAAAAAGAAAAAGCGGCTACAATATCCAGACAGCGGAGCGTCCGTGGAGACCCGGGAGCAGACTGCTCAGTGGAGGACCGTGTGACCGGAGAGCCTTTGATCCCGAGCGACGCTGCGCGAGGAGGGAAACGCGGGACGACGCGCGACTTCCTGTCCACGCTTTCAAAATAAAACATTTCGCTTGACGAGACACGCGTCTGGGGACAACCAGTTTTGAAAACTAAAGAAAGTGTATGTTGTTATCTCTAATGGTGACGTGAAACGTGTAACCAGAAACAATTAGGACCTATTCCCATTCCCGCCAGCGATATAAAAAATGTTCCTCTTCGTCACACATATTTTTATTTTGAAAATAACTACAGCCACTTCCGATGTTTTTTTTCATCGTGCTTGACGTAGCTCCTTTAGCGGTCTCTTCAAAGAACATATTAGGCATCATGCAAACCTCAATCTCAATTGCCTAAAGAGATTAGGATTTACTCCGAATTCAACACCGCAAGCAAGAGCATGCAAACGCACTCAGTATTATAAGTTATATAAAAATGTAGTTTTTGTAGCATACTATTTGTGAGGAGGTCAGACGTCTGTGACATCACAAAGCGTTCGCAACAACGTATCTTCCATAATTTGGAGTGAACAATCAACAATGCATGACATGATCAACTTAAAAACCTGCCTGGGTCCTCTATTGACACATACAGTTGTTCATTTTAGTAATAAAACACACTATACAATGATGCTGTCAGGAAGGGCTTCCTGGGGACAACATCTTATCACAATGTCTTTGACATGAGAGAAAAGGTTTAAAAATCCCAGTGTAATTGGACTGAGGCAGCAGATCAAAAAAAGGCTAAATTTCTTTTGAAGTCTTAAAATGAAATAATAAAAGGCAGAGAGGCCACTGTGCCATGTGGTACGCCATGCTGCTGCTGGCTCAATGTGACAGTAACACACAGGGAGCGCTTTGGGTATCGTCCTGTGAGAAAGATCACATCAATCAATGTTTGATAGTGATCAATCCACAGCCCGAACATCAATGAATCAAGTTTAAGAATTGGGGACTTTTTGAGATCTTCGATCTGTGTCTCTTGAATGGTCCCAAATAAAAATAATTGTTCTTCTTTATTATTAGGTCGCAGTGAAGTTTTAAATCCAGAAACCATTCATGCCATTGCAGTAAAAATGTATGATAAAAGAAAATATATATATATATATATTTTTGTTCTAGAAAAAAGAACAAAACATATGATGCACGTATTTCACATCATACTGTGCATTTTCAAAGTACATTTAAATAACACTGGAACCAATTTTGATCAAAACGGTCTTCTGAGAGCTGTCAGCTGTCAGCTGTTTCTTTTTGTTGTTGTTGTTGAAAATAACATGCCTTGTATTTCAATTGCTGGATGGCTAATTTATGATCAAAACCCTTCTCTTGTCATATCTGTGTCATGGTGTATTTTTACTCTAATATCAAAGAACAGAAGATTAAAATCTTACGGGAGGCTTTCTTTTGTTTAATCTTAACATCTGTAAAAACAAATTGTTAAAGAGCCCATTTCACCATTCAAAGACATGGCCACCACATGGTTGGGTAGCATTGCCTGGTTTTCCCAGTCTGTACGCATGCATCCAACACAAACAACTTGGTTGGAAACCCTCATGCACACATAACTTGAACCCACTTTAACTGTAAATCCAGTCAGACACTTTAATACACCAACTTATTGCAGAATTCCTGAACATAGTTAAGCTGCTGATAGCCAAAGGTGACATAGGCAAATATGAGCAATTTGGCAGGAGAAATCAAAAATGTAATCAAAGTTTCCACATGAGGGTTTTCCCATCTTTAGGAATGAGACCTCACAGTGGACGAACGTCTCTGATGCAGCCCTCCAAACGCATTGGGATCTGCATCCTGCCTCCATCATCACGCGTTGCACCAGGAGGAATCAGGCTCCCCTTTGAACTAGTCTGACACACAGACACGCAGATGAGCTTGTTATTACAGCAACTTGCCTGAATTTGCTGGGAACGAAGGCCTGTCCCTCTGACACACTTCCTGTCCTTTGAAGAGGCCAACGGAGAGATGGCTTTGCGGGGCCCTATTTCCGAGCTTCCCCTTTGATGCGTGAGAGAGAGGAGGTGGCGGGTGTTTAAAGCAAGAGTTTCATCTCATGGAAGTGAACCCCTAAACCTCCAATCCATCGCCACCATCACAGGATGCAGCTATTTTAGCTTAACACCTCACCAAATCAGAGAAGAACCAAATGCATTTATCAAATCAGTCGGAAATCTGCTGTGTTTTCTTCTGTTTATGTGCTTGATACAACAAAAGATAAATTCGTTAGGCACCTGCCTGATTGATGTAGGTATTTATTGACCCGGAGGAGCCCCCTACCTTGGTGGCCAACTACAGCTCATTCCGCCATAAAACCCACCGTTCTCCCTTAAAACGGGCATAATGGGGACATTGAAGGGTAGACCCTAATGGTTTGTCTGTATTTATGTCCCCCGTAACAATGTTAGGGGCCTGATGCCTGGGGAGCCCACCGGAGGGAATGCTGCCTGGCGGCGTGAGGTGGGGGGATGTGAAGCGCGGTTAGCGGGAGAGAGGAGCAGCTGCCCGGCGCTCAAAGCTCAAACATGTGACTGTTGCCTTTATCTTGAGGAACAAAAGGGGCGAAGATGTTACAAAAAGGGCAGAAGACAATCGCGGCTGAGGTACAGTGTTGATTCCTGCAGCGGGCGGCGACTCGGGCCCATTGTGGCCGCCCAGCGTGTGATGTGTGTCAGGCGAGGAGAGAAAGACGGACTGGCGTGCGTTTCGCATTCTGAGAACAAACGTCAGGAGGCCTGGCTTCACGATGTTCCCGGACACGTTGGTGCACTTTAGGCGTTCAGCTGCAATTGCTCGCTTTATGTTAGCAATTTCTGAGGTGCAACGCCGAACAAGATTTGATGTCAAAGCATACTGCTATTCACACCTTTGGTGTATTTATAGAAGCTAACAGCAGTGGCAGCGCATATATACTGTACGTGTGGCTGTATCGAGCTACCGCTGTTAGCGTAGAGTCCGCACAGTCACAACAAAGCACACGGACGTGAACATCCTGCGATGACAACATTTACGCCACGCCGGTCGTACCCTGATGCGTAGAGTAGAAATTTGCCTTTACCCCACTTCAAAGCTTGTTTTGATCTTCTTAATTAGTTTTGTCACATTAGCAGCAAAAAAAGCCTTAAACTGCACAAAATGATTTGATGGCGGTGAGACCACAATGTTCACAAACACACCAGAGTTAAAAATAAATCATCCAGATGAGATTTATCTTGATCCTGTACTTTATGTTATTGGTTTGTAGTGTAAAATAGGAGAATCCCACTTAAAGATTCCTTTTAATCTCAACAGCAGCTCTTAACGGGGCCTTAAGCCCAGACGCTTCCCCTTTGCAAAATATGTCCAGAGTAAAGCTGAACAGAGCAAGTGATTAACAGCAAATAAACACACATTTGTGCAGACTTTCAGGCGCACCACTGAATGACTGTTTTCCGAACGTTCCAAATTCAGGCCAAAATCAATACTTTCTGCTTCTGTACTTCTCTTTGCTATCTGCACTCGGCACTGGCCGCTTTTTCTGAAGCGGCGGGGGTGTAGCCCCATCCAGAACGAGGACACAATTAGTGTATTCAGCCGAAAACAGTGGGGTTCCCCCTTTGATGTGGGGATCAAATGAAGGAGCTGTGTGTTTTTGTCCAAAATGACAGGCTTGCCAGGTTTACTAATGGGTAGCTAATAGAAAGAGAGGTTTATGATGCTCATTAATTACATAGTCTGTCATGAGCTCGAAGGGTAGAATAGGGGAGATATGGGGGAAAAGGGGAAGAAGAAAAAAAACTGAGTGGGGTGCAGCAGAGGAAGCAGAAAGAGGAGACGGGGGGGGGTGGTGGTAAAAAGGGGGTTGGGTGTGCTCTGAAAGGGTTGAATTGGAAAAGATGGGCGTAAGAGAGGAGAGGCAAGGAGATCGCCGAAGAGATCCGGAATGTGAGAGAGAGAGAAGTGAGAGAGAGGCAGAAGAAGAAGAAGGAGAAGAAGAAGAAGAAGAAGAAGAAGAGAGGGAAGAAGAGAGCGACAGGAACAGGAGGAGATAAAATAATCCCTTCCCCAAGATAAGAGCAGCCACCAAGACAGGAGCTTCAAAGAGCAGGAGACACTCTCCTGGGAGCGTGCCATAAACCTTTTCCTCATCTTCAGAGGGATATTCAGTCCCTGATCCCAACACGCCCAAGCTCTCAGCACCCACCGCCCTGCAGGTGACCGAGGCCCGGCAACTCCCGGAGGGGGGGCGTGCACACTTCCAAGCAACGCTGGCTTTGAACTTCTGTGCCTCACGTGGAGTGGCGATGTTGATCTGCACACGCGGGTGCAAATGTGAATAGTTAATGAAGAGAGGAGAAGAAGAAGAAGAAGAAGAAGAAGAAGAAAAAAAAAAATCAAATCAGAGTCCGTCCACTCCCACCACGGGGAGGACCGGTGATCTCCGCTATCGGCTTCAACCAGCACAGCTCCTACGAGCCCTCTGCCCGCCGCAGTTCGCCCTTTTCAAGCCGGCCCGCTCCTTTGCGGCGGCGCCGGCGGCGCGGAGGTGTGACTCGTGGGACGTCGACGGTGAGTTTAGGGTAAATGAGGCTGTCATTAACACTGAGGGTGAGTGCGGTGACCTGTGTGAGACCAGGCAGGCTCTCGCCCACCCCACGGGGGCCCGGGCACCATCGGGGGGCCACTCAGCCAGACATGGTTTATTTAGCTAAGCCCCCGAGTCTCCCACACATTGAGGCCCACACTGCCGTGGAATTCATTATCCGGGGGCCGCTAACGGGCCCCTGGTGTTTTGAATAGTTTCAGCAGGCTTTTGAAATCGCAGCCTCTGGCTTGGGTTCAACCGCGGAGGCCGTGATCGAATTGCACTTGAGTGTTATATCATCTTCGGGGGAATACTGCTTGAGGCGCGGGGCCGAGGTCCACGCGGGAAAACAATGGCAGGCTAATACCCCAAATATTTAGCAGCACGTTCCACGGCGAGGAGGCTTTGTTTTTTTGGAATAACGCCGGCTCACGCTCGCCGCAGTGAGCCTCCGGGCTCTTGTTGCAGAAAAGGCTTCCTCTCCGTAAAAACCTGGGACCTTTTACCTACAGGGAGACAAGTACGACGCGTTCTAGATCGAAATACATTTGCCAGCTGATGTAACATAGCAAAAAAACAGCTAATTTGATGTGACTCCCTTGTCACAGATTCGGTCAACTTTGACCATTCAGGTCAAAGTTAGTCCCATGTAGGGGAACAAAGTTCTTGTTGTAAATGTAGGTTTTTCAAAGTGAAGGACGAGGGAACCTGTTGGGTTGCTTTGTGCTCCACTGTAGAACCGGCGGGCAAAAGCTGAAATACTTTTTTTAAAGTTTCCTCTGAGGTAGAACAATCTAGCAGCATCAGAATAACCTGTTTGGAGGAAACCTTCTATAATCACTCAAGCTGTCAAATGAGCAAGAGACTTTTATGCAAATTTGTGAAGGTGGAAAAATGTAATTTACAAATTAAGAGGTTCAGCCGTGGAAGAGACTATAATAATGCAGATTGGACTCATCCACAAAGAGGTGATAGAGTGTATTCAAAGGCTCATGCGTTCACTGATCTTACTTAACAGAAAAATACATCACACGGAGCACTTTTAGAACAAAGCTATTCCGAAGAGTGTTTCACAACATGCTGTTTTGACATTGTTCTTTTTATGCATTCATTTAAAAAGAAAATCTTGTAAAGCATATCATTTAAGAAAAGATGCAGGGTTGTCCGCAGAAACGGGCATGCCTCGAGCGGCGTTGTAAAGCAAGTACTTAAAATAATTTTTTCCACAACAATAACACATTTCTGAGTTGGTTCACCGCCAGCCCCACAGAATTCTGCCTCTAGCTGCGTGGCAAGAATGCAGCGAGGACATTTCAGAGGAAAAGCTATAAAAGAAACACTAATTCTTTACTGGCTGGGTTTTAACAACTGTTTCAAAGACCGTACCTTACAGTGAAAAAACAAAAACAACAAAGCACCTTTCATAGCAACGTTTCGGCCACACGGCCCAATATGGACCAACTTCAAGTATTTGTCTCTCTTCCAAAACGTTCATGGTTTCAATCATTGTCCTAGTTTAGCATGCTAACATTTGCAAAATAGCACTCCATAAAGAACATGCTCCAGCTGATGCTGATGTGGGAATGTAAGACATTGTCTTGCCTATAGTGATGCTACGAAAGGTCAGGAATCAAACATTCTCCAACGTGAATGCAACACGTCAAGAAACCTGTAAAGGAAAATAGTTTTCTGTTTACCAACAAATATCCATTTTGGTTTTCTGGCCATCTGGTGAATATGAATCAAATGTGTATCAAATGAAACGTTACTGAGCATTGCTTTTCACTCTCATTGTAATCAGACTGTTCACATGTACAGTTTACAATGACACACGTGAACCGTGTCCTCACGGGAGGAAAGTGCTGCTTCCCCCCCCCCCCCCCCCCCGAGGAGCTGATCAAACACTCTCTAAACTAAACCGAGTCTTCCCAGCTCAGCCACACAGACGTCTCCAAGGGTTTGCGTGTCTACAGCCTACTTTGCAAACGGGACCGATTTTCCTAACCACAGTTTATAAAACTGGCTGGACCTGACAGTGCACATGCATGGCTTGCAAAAAAAAACTGGCCCTCTGTTCTACACAATGGTGCACAAGGTCAGCTGTTCTTTAAATAGACCACCATCAGAGAGATTACAGTCTGCCTGTGCCACTAAATGACCATCCAACAAACTCCTTTCATCATGAGACTTGGCAGTACTTGCAGAATCACTCAATTCAATTGTAAGATTCACGAGTGCTCTGTTACATTGCTGAAGGGGACAATAAAATATCTGGAAAAACAGCCAAACAAAACTGTAGTAAATATAAAAAATACTTCATCTTCTCTTACTAGACTTTTCATCTGGCATAAAAATAGATTCACGTTTCACATGTTTCATCCGTAAGTGTAGACTCATTAAGTAAAATATCCAAAGATGTTCCGTGCATTGTTGCTTGGTGCGGCTGCCAGAGGGCCTGGGGCTGACAAAGAGGGGGCGGTCATCCAGCGATGCGTTGCGTGAGATGCTTCTCAAACAGTGGGTGAACTGACCCCTGAAGCCGGGGTCGCCGCAGGATGCCCTGATGTCCAGCGATGGCTCCGCCCCCTTCTCCCGTGAGAGGGGGCAGGCGGGTCCTCCCAACAAGACAATTCATCTCTGTAATGAAGTCGTGCTCCCAGAGAGAGAAGAGGCTCGGCCAGATGGAGGGCTAGTGGTCCAACGACCGGCTCTGAGAGAGAGGGGGAGGGGGTTAAAGGTGGAGGTTCCTCCTTCTCTCTGTGATCACTGATACATTTCTGCTTGTCATTACCGAGCTAACAATACAAATTGTTATTTAGCAATCATGACATCATCAGAGAAAATAAACGAAAACATGCAGCTCTGCTATAAGTTTAAAATGAGTCACGACAGAGAAAGGGAGACACACAACAGCCCCTCCAAGTACATCCGAGAAGCCGAGATCTGTCACCAAACAAGCTGCGAATGTGGATTTATTTAAGCTCGAAAATCACAACTGACGTTGGTAAAACAGATCTAACCTATAATTTATTTTTGGCTATACTCCGTTGACAAAACTTTTTTCAGACACTGTAAAGAAGCCACGTGTTACTCCATCAACAATCTACTGCCGCCTGTATTTTTCTGTTCCACCTAGAAAACAGAAATGGATGTTAGAAACACTCTAAAGGGATTACTATAGTGATTACTGTTTGAAAAAAAGTACTGTTCAAAGTCCAGATGGAAAAAGATTGGAGAAAATACAGATCCCTGGTGTTGATTTAACATTTTTACTTTTAAAAATATTGTTGAAGATTGTGAGTCTTTGGCAGAGCGACGTGCTCTCTTGAGTGCTCTCTAGCTTCTAGGGGGGAGCCAGGGCAGGTCTGTCTCCCTTTGCATGTTGGGAAACATCTGGAGAGAGCGTGTGGATCACATCGCAATTGCTCACTGCGAGATTCTCAATGTCAATGACTCTCCACGATCACCTGTTAAAACACGGTGGGTGCCAGCCACTTAATACAGACTCACATTGCACCTCAGACACTGTCATCGGGGCGTGAGGCATCGCTCTTTCTTTGCCTGTGGTTTACACCTTTGAAACACTCAGCGTGTTTTTGCACAAAGTACTATAGGATTAACTGTAGGTTTTTATACGTAGCTACACATCTCTTTATTTAAATGGGCAGGGGTTTCCCAGAAGGAATGTATATTCATAAAGAGAACTAATATCTCACAATCATGCTCATTTTGCTTTGTTCGTGGATTATGGGGATCAACCTTTATAAAAACACACCTTAAACGACGGCCTCACTTGTGCTGATCTATAACAAATATCCCAAAGTAATGTAATGCTCCTCTGACCTTAAAATGGTAATGCAGCTTAATCCAAGATTAGTTTTTTTTTGTTGCATAAAGTACAAATCTCCATCCATCTATCAAAGCAGAAATGCTATTGAAAAATGTGGAAATGGCTCAAGACAAATCTGTGAGGATAAAAACATGTTGATTCCAAACCAAAAATGGCAAAAACTACAAATAGCAAAAAGGCCATTTGAGAAGTTGACATGCTTCTGGCCTCCAGGGATTCGAGGAAAAACCAAGAGGATCAAATACGAGTCAGTCAGTCACTGTTTATCCTCACACAAATGTCTGGTGAATGCAAAGCAGACCATTTTATATTTCTATTAATTTCCTCGCTGCACTATTTCAGAAACATCACACATTTCTAAAATACTGCCTAAAAACGATGTCCCAAAAGCCGACGACGTGGTTTGTTATTTTTTTGAAGCAAAGCGCCGTCAGACGATCACACACACGCAGATCCCCACACGTCACCCGATTGTTTTCTCTATGTCTCAGGTTTGTTCCTCACGGTTTCATAACAGCTTGAAGTCTTTCCTGTGGGAGGAGTTTCACGGGGGCCGTAATTGGTAGCAGATGAGGAGGCCCCCGCGTGCCTTGGCGGTGATGTCAGACCCGGTGGAGGGAAAAGCACGGCGGGGACGGGAGGGGAGGAGAGTGGGGGATAGGGGGAGGGGGGGGGTGCCAGAAGGTCTCAGAGGCGGCCTGGTCTGCAGGTGGTCAGACAAGGCAGCAACACCGCAGCCAGAGAACTCACACGGTTATCAAAAGCGGCAAAAAAAACAACAGAAAAACGTCTCTCATAAAACATTTTTAGACAAAAGTTAATGGAATGAATTTTTTTTTTCTCACGAAAACAAAATGAATATTATGGCCTCGCTCTGGAAACCAAAGAAAGGGCTTCCTTGTAACACGAGGCGCACCAACGTGCTGCACAATGTTTTCATCACCCGTTATCCAATCAAAGAGAGACCCGTGATGCCGTTTTTCATTCTAAGCATTATTAGCGTGGCTGCTTTCTGTCGGGCTCTGCCGGTTGAGATTCTGTGATCTAAAATGTAAATCCGTTAAGGACTTTGCTCTTATCCTGCCACACACACAAAAACTGTGACCACCTAGTGCTGGCCTGACCCATTTTTTGCTGCGTGCGGGACATTTGCATGAAAGGAATGAAACTCGATGCCAAAACAAACATCAATTAAAGCTGTCAAACACCACCCAAAAAAAAAAAAAAAAGAAAAAAGAAAACAGCTGCAGCTTTGAACAGCTCGACCAGCAGGCTTCAAAAAGCCAGCCGTCTTTAAAGGGGCCGCCTCGCACGTACGAAAGGGCCAGGCCCGGAATTAGCGCGCCGTAGGTTGAAACAGAAAGTAGCTCTGAAAAAAAAAAAAAAAAAAAAAAACTGAGGCAAGGTCTTCTCTCTACGTCCCCTATTAAGGTGAAAGATTTCCCCTCTCATTCAACATTTATCAAAAACATGATTGGAACAAACTATTTACGCTATGAGCCATTGAAAATAAATGTCCCGTCTTTGGCTTTGAGGCGAGACCCTCGACACATTTTTATGTCCGTTGTTCATCTAAAGTGGAGCAATTCAAAAAGTAGTCGATGAAAGTAGATAAAACACAGCCGAAGGTCTTCACATGTACTTGTTCTCTCCTGGCGATTCTGTGGAGAGCGCAGCGGTGATTTGTCAATTCAGGTTTTTTTTTTTTTTTTGTCTGATTATAATCTATTATGGCTCCTCTCCTCTTGTCCATTTGCTCATACAGAGCTCCCATTGAGTAACTGCCACGGCTCATTACTGCTGCAATACCAAACTGTTTTCGCCCGGACTGGCTGGATTATGTTGTTCCGGAGGACTCGACCTCTCTTCCACAGAGCTCTCAATGGCGGTGAGAGAGGCGAGGGAGGGGGGGGGGGGGGGGCTACCGTTGACCTTTACCAAAAGAAAGGTGAGCTGAGGAAAAATGCTTTCTTCAGAATCAGAGGAAAATCAAAAAAAGAAGGGACGAAAACAACGCCTGTAAAGAACAATACAATAAAAAAAAGTCTTGCTGGGCAGGTACAGCAGATGTGTAGAGCTAAACGCTAATTATAGCATGCTAACATTTGCTCATTAGGAAGTATACAGCTATGGCTTACTTTGATGTCATTAGATTTGCATGTGTCTTGACCAAATGTGCCAATTTATAGCACTGCAGCTGCAAAAAGAAAACCAAACTATATAATATTCAGACCAATGTTTAATATTTAGAGCATTCTTATATTAGTGTATGTAAAGACATGGTGAACTAATGTCCACCTGAGCAGACAAATATAGTGAATCCCCCCCCCCCTCCTCTGTGTGTGTCTTGATCCGTTCACAGCAGGTAACGGTAACACGAAACATGGCGTCATCGCTGAAGCGCTGCACCCCCCCCACCCCCCCCGCCTCAGGCATTTCCTCGCGGAGAGCCATTCAGAGACAAGCCAAACGCTCCCAATCTGTTATCATGTCCCTTTTAACAACATCACAAAAGTCGTTTTTTATTGCTTTTGTTTTGTAACACACGTTTCTTGTTTCTTAACATAAATCCGAAGCGGTAAATGACAGAAGGGAAATCTTTTTTTTTTTGACCTACCTGTTGGTGCTATTTGAGAAGTTGGCGGAGGGTCTCACATGAGCCCAAAGGACGGCATTTCCTCACAATCCGTTTCACTTTTCACTCAAAGCCACAGATGTTGACTTTACAGTGGTGCTGAAGGAAAAGACACACAAAGTGGTTGAGCTTCATCCTCTCTGCACCATGAATGTATGTATATACTGTTTTGGCTTCATGTTCAATAATTGTTTAGACACTTCCGTCTGTACAAAGTAGTGGCCCGACAGACCAAACAATACACTTCCATAAAGACACACATGAAAACATTCATCACAACTTTAGGTGAATCGAGTGTCTTTCTTTGGTCCGATGCTGTGTATCTTCAAAATAAAGGCAGACCGTGTGCTCGGCAGTAATTCCTCTTTGAAGTGCTAAATAAAACACTTCGAACTCAAAAGTTTAGACCATCTAATACTCGAGGTGACGTGTTGCACGATAGTTTTCCTAAAAACCAAAATGAACGTGAAATTCTTTGCTACATTTCACTTGAAAGGAAAATTGCAGCAAATGACCAGATGACCAGATGATCACCGAAGTCGGTGGAACGGAGAAGAAATGAAAGCTTCGCGCCGCTTTGATCTGGTGTCTCTGAGAGGAATCTCCTTGGCAAAACGTTAATCTACCCTCTACATCGCAGATTACCCCCCCCCCCCCCACCCCCCCCGCCCCCCCCAACCCCCTCTTCAAAATGTGACCGTTCTCAGATGGTCAAGGTAATTTTGACCCACTTAGGGGGCTTTGATCCGAAACCCCCTTTTAACAGATCCTCCCCACAAGAGTTCAAACTGATTTTGTCATCCTGCCCTCCGCTTAAAGACCCAGAGTCGACGCTAAAGCTCCCGCCGAGCTGCCGGGGTCGCTGACAGCCAGCCCGGGTTGAAAGCACTTTCTAACGCTGACGATCAGTGCGAGTGACTCGCCGCTAATGGCCCGGGTTTTTTTGAGAGGCGGGGGCCTCCTGCTCTGGGACGGGTCTTCATTGGATTTGGAGAAAGTGATGACATTTTCTCGTTTGCTTTCTTGTTTGTATCAATCTGGCTTTTGTTTGGGGCCGTGTGTGGCTCTTCCTTTAACGTCTCTCTCTCTCTCTCTCTCTCTTTTTGGGATTCTGGGTTCTGAGGCGGCAGAACCGGCTTGGATTCGGCAGCGGTACCCGACGGGGGCTGCGTGGTTGGGAGAAGTGTTCACCTCCTCTTCAGGAGCCATCTCAAGGCCTCTTCACTCAGAGGCCCGCTCCCTGTCAGCACATTTTAAACTTCTTTTTGGGGGAATGTGTGAATTTACTTTACTAAAACCCCGTTGATATCGCTGCTCAAAGTTTGAGCTCTATGGAGCCATCATACTTGCTGTTGGAGGCATCAGGCTCAGCAGGATAACAGGGGAATATTCAAATTAGTCACACACCTGCCAGCTGCTCTAAAGACATTACGATTGGATTGATTCAGTGTAAAATCCCTGTGCAGACATGTTTTTCGAGGCTTGGCTTACTTCACAATTAAACTGTCAGTTTTACAGCAGGTAACACAACAAGCAGGAAGAGCAGCATGCCTGCCGGAGGCAGTTTACTTTGTCGAGATCAACCTTTTGATGGTCAGTAACAGGCAGGCAGGGAGGAACAGGGAAAACATCACGGAAAATCCACAGGTACGCTATTTTAACGTGTAGTCACAGCAGCCGGGGCTCAATGATTTGTGAATATTACGTTGGTTGCAGGTGATGTGGCAAAATGCAAAGAGGGAAACTTGGATATGAGGCACCATAGACCAGCAAACCCCGTACACATGGTCCCTCTATGCTCCTCCATGAAGGAACTGTATGGATATTTTAAAAGTAGGCCGGCATTTATTTGGCATTGAATTTATGACTCAACGGTTCATGCATGGAAACATTACAGTCGTTTTTTTGTTCAGCTTTATGTCTTCCACAATATACATTTTGGCTGTAAGATGGTGGTTTTATTCAAAAGATACAGTCATAAAAACAAGCTAAATTAGGTTTAAAATTCCATTTCTGAAGTGTAAAAGTTATTTCCCCAGTCTATAAATACACCAGTGTAGAGTGAGATTGATGGGGAAGCAGGATGTGCAGCCCATAATACTAATTAAGTAGTTAATCTACTAAAGTGTATAACTCTAACTAACTATGAAGTGCTTTACAACAAGGCTTTCAATTACAGGCAGCTAATTGTGCAGTAATGCCTAAGTGTACAAATTGTTGCAGCCTTAGAGGGAAAATACTTAGTCGCATGAAGTCTTCTAACTGTAAGAGGAACAACTTTACACAAAATACCAGTTGCAACATTTTAAATAATTAGGTTCGATGAATGTTTTCCTCTGTTTATAATGTAGAGAACATAAAGTGTAATTCTTATCATTAAGCGAGGTCTCTATTTTGAAGAAATGATAGGAATATTCATGTGTGGTCGTGACTGACATCTGTGAAATGCTGACCAAGGTATTAAAATGTCGTGCTACAGATGGTCTCCGGCTCGCTGTTGCTGGTTCTGCTTCACGGGAAAAGCCTTCAGAGGCTTCACGCCAAAACAGCTCAGAGTTAGTTTGTTGTTTGGGTCGCAAATGAGTACAGCGTTACAATGGAGACATGTCGGTTGTTTAAAAGAGAGCGCTTTGGAGCCCATGGAGGGAAAATAACTTTCCGCTAAGAAAGCCCACAATGCAATGCATCCCATTGGATAGATGCAAATGTTACAGTCATGCGACACTACACTTGATTCATAACTGTTTAAAGTCACATTTGACTGCACTGCAGCGTCTCTAATGAGTGAACAAGGGAGTGATTCCAGGCAGAGCTATGAATTTGTAATTGCCTTCACAAGTGGGACAAACTCACAATACATTCAGGGAGGATTCAATCAAGCTTTCTGAGAAGAGATCTAATCATAAAAGTAAAAACACATGGACAATAGCTGAGTGGGAGCTTGAAGAACACATTTCAATCCAGCATTACTGTTTTGGTCTTCACGCTTCCCGTAAACACCTCTGCACTCTCTCGTCCGCTTCCCAGTCTTCTCTCACACTTTGTGAGGTCAACCAAACAAGGAATATCACTTCAAAAGATTTGAGTAATGAAGCTGTTTACCTTAATTTGAATAATCTGAACAAAGTAACAGAAGTAACACTGAAGATTTATTTGGACCCACTAACTGTCAGCTTCGACAAACAAGAACCCAAAACAACAACAGCTTCGGTTTCCCACGACGCTCCCCTGAGTGGGACCTGCACTTTTTTCCACTTTTTTCTTGGGAGTGGAATGTGCCCCAGATCTCCATGCGGAGGAAAGAAAAAGTCTTTTAACTTCCACTCGAATATGCAAAAGATCTGCTAAGACTATGTTTTCTCCCCTGGGTCACATTTGCACATTTGTGGCAAATGAAAACCCATTTGCTGCGTGTTTCGCTGCTCTGGAATGGAGCCCTAACGGTAATTAATTGATTCCTAGCACTCTGTGGAAATTACTACAGTTCTTGGGGGATATGAAAGAGACTGCCAACATGTTCTTTGTTAACAGCGTAACCTTCATTTGGACACAAAGCGGAATATATGATGTTGTACCACAGGGACTGCTAATTCAAAAAGGGGGGTATTCACCATTCTATCTGCTAATATTAAGACAAAAGAAACAAAGACCAGGGTCCTTCATTTTACTGAGGTTGCTCAATGTTGAAACTCCTGAGACTGACCATTGGAGGGTAAAGAAGTGTCCGTTTAACGTCACTCTTTTATTCAAAAAGGAAGAAAAAAAAAAAAAACTTTAAAAGAGGTTTTATGCTAATGTCAAGCTTAATTGGCATTATAAAAAATTGCTCTGGCATACGGAGGGGCTCCAAGATTAGCCAGAAGAGAAAGAGCAAGATAAAGCCTTCAAAAGGCCTATTTCAGAGGAATTATAGCGTCCTTTGAACATCATCCAAGTTTTAAATACATTAAAAGCCTGTTGGCGCACATGTAAATTAAGCAGTACCAAAGCGTTCCAAAGAATTCATGGTTGAATCGGACCAAGGGTGTGAGGATAAAACGCAGGGCAAACGTGTCCCAGAGGGGAGACTGGGGGGAGGAGGAACCCTGCCATCTCCCACAAGTTTCTCCGCTCGCCCCCTTTCTTCCCCCGTGTCCACTCCGCTGTGGGCCAAGTGGCTTAGCTTGGATGAAAAGAACCACGGCGAGGAGCTCCCTTGGCAGCGGAGCCCTGGCGCTGTCCAAAGTGCCAGTGATGGAGCATTGTGTACAGCGCATACAAAAGACTGTTTAGCAGCAGCAGCAGCAGCAGCAGTAAGCAGGGCACCGGCGATCTGTCTTATTCCTTTGGCCGCCTGTTAAAACACTGGCACAGCCGGGTCAGGGGGGGGGAGGGGGGGGAGCCTTCGGGTGCAGGAATGTCTGTCTTTCACTGTCCTGAACATCACGTATGGGGAACACAGAGCAGAGAGGGTCCCGCCTGCTTTTCTCCTGAGATTCCTTGCCATCATGTGGGGCATGATTGGCTCTAAGTGACGGTGACCTATGGAGCAATTCATGCCAAGCCTCGGGTTACAAAATACCCTTCCAGCCCGCACAACTTTCTGATTTGTGTATAATAAAGCAGGGCAATGCGACATGTTATTTACTTTAGATTCAAGACATATTGCAAAAGAGGAGGAGTGCTTAGATAATGGCTTACAATTATATGACGTCAACGTATGACATCAGCTGTACCAGGTCCAAAATAGATACAAAGTCTGCCTTAATGGACTTGGAATGACCTTTTTGATTAACTTAAATATTTACATGAACAGATTAGATGAACAGAAAAGGATAAATACAAACAAAAAGACTTAATCCTGGGCCCGCTGGTATTTATACCAGTCTTAATGTTACAACTTAACACTTAATAGTACACTTTCTCCTTTTGTTTTGCTGCAGAAATCACACCTGGTTGTTTCTGAATACTAACACTGATCACATATCATTTTATACAGAATAATAGCTGTGGATGTCTCCATATGTGCTTATGATCTCATTATGTTTAGTTGTTGGTGGTGTGTTGAAAACCAGTAGCCTCCAACAGAGAGATCATCATAATCCCAGTTGTCACATCAGAAATATACTTATGAGAATGCTTCATACAAAAATGTATTGGCGATTAGGGTAAGAGATACAACATTAAGAAGCTAAAGGTTAAAGGTATTACCAGAATGGATACTAACGTAATTAAAGAATCAGACTAAAAACATACAACAAATGTCATCTGACCTTCAACTAAAAGTTGAATTCTGTTGTTCTCTGACTTTTTATTTTCACTGAATAGAATAATGAGGGAGAGACAGAATATCCGTACTTCAGTTCCAACCCTACTCGATCAACGTATTGAAGTCATCACGTCGCCAGGAGGATTTACATCTTAAGACAAATAGTGACATCAAAGCTCTGAATCCTCAAGAGGCTCTTCAGCCTCAACTTCATTTAAAGTTAAGAAGATTTAGATCAAAAGGTTAGAGAAAGAAAAAAAAAAAACACACTCAAAGGACGACCCTGTGGAGAAAAAAAAAAAAAAAGAAATCACGGCCTTCGCAGCGCTAAGCTGTACAAGTTCACTGCCACGGCAGGACACAGCCTGTTCCTTCACAGCCTCTGAGAGATGAAAGGGAAGATTGTCCGCTCGCTTTGATTCAGACTCGGCCAAACGGAGTCTAATGAAGAATGCCTGGCAAAGTTTGTTTTTCTGAAATCTCAAAGTTCTTCAGAAACCCCCCCCCCCCCCCCCCCCGTCCTCTCTCCTCTTTTTGCGCTCCCTCTGTTCAAAGCAAGCGAGCATTTGTACAGCGTTTGATTGTTAATTGCTTGCATTTAATGACGGACCTGTTTCCCAGACCTCGTCGAGTAGTCTGCAAACTGTAAACACTTGGTGGGGATTTGACAAAGACCGTGAAATGAAAAGCATAAAGCAGCCCGAGAGATCCTTTGCGTGATTTGTTTAGGTGAAAAATTTGGGATGCGGTTAGGGAGCCTCTTTGTGACTCCCTAACCTAAATTCCCTAATAAATGCAGATAGTATTAGTTGAGACCAATCGGCGGCAGCTTGAACCTTGAGCTAACGTGTCCCATATTTGTTAAAAACACAAATGCTTCTCCCTTACTAATTTTCATTTTAAAATAAATCTTAGTTCACAAATCAATTCAATACAACAAGCATAAAGAATCAAGGTCAACCACATCCGTTTTAATGAATACAAAGGTCACTGAATTTAGAGGAATATCCAGATTCTGATTGCAGGCACCGTGTATGAATGGGGTCAAACATTTTTAGATATTGATTTCAATTCCGTGGTGCATAGGGAGGTCAAATAAGAGATTTGGCACGAACACAACAATACTAGGCGCATATTTCCACTCCAGAGAGGAATTCTGAGAAGCCAACGTGTGTTTGAATGAACACATGTTGTGGAAAGTTTGGGTTCCATCTGGTTTGATGGTGGCTCTGGAGAGAATCACACATTTCTGAAATTCCAGAGCTTTAGATCAGTCCGACAAGAGTAACTGTTTGAAATAAATCTCTCAAATAACTTTCCATGAGAAAAGCCCGAAAAGCAAAAGGATTGGATTTCTCCCTCTGATGTGCAGCTCAAAGTGGCTCAATGTGCAAGACTTTGTGAATTAACTTCAGAGAAATCACCAAGTAAACAATAACAGGGAACAATATTTAATCACATGCATTTGCTTGTATGCATGCCTGCACATCAGAGGGGCTGCTCCCTCTGTAGTGGCGGATGACGCAAACTTCAAATGCGGATCACTTTAATTGACACGGCGCTTCATCTTCAAACTACTGTTGACAATCCCCAATTCATGAGCGTAATAATTACATAAATAACACATATGAAAGGCGCATGTGAGCCGGGCGGAGGGTCCGAAAACAGCTTGATCAGAGGGAACACAGTCTCTCTCCCGACTCGAGGCGCGAGGGTTGAGATTGCACCAAAATGGTTTTTCATGATGTATCTGCAGCTCTCCAATGCATATTCACCTGCATTTATATGTGTGCTTAATTAACAGGGCGACAACTTTTTTTTGCCATGTCAGCTTTGCAGATGATGATGTCATCAAGTTCAACAAGAAGCCACTGAGGGTGCCCCTTTGATAGTCAATGCAGTAAAGTGCAATGACACTGTTATCGGGGTCCCCCTCAAGGGGCCCCTCTCATGAGCAAAAAACAAAACCTCGTCGGTCGGCAGTCATCACGAAGCGGGATTATGCTTCAGGAAGCCAGAAAAGGAAGAAGAGAAAGGAACAGGACGATAATAAAAAACAAGATAGTGGTAAGTCATAATTTATCACTTACCACTATCTTGCTTTTTATACAGATACAGGTGGGTTGAAGAGTGATACTAGAGTGATAAGAAGTCCTGGTGAATGCTTGATAAGTAGACTATAATACAGTAAATAAACAAATAAATAAATAATAAATAATTAGTAATTAGTGAAAACCTGTATCATCAAATAAAAACTACTTTCACCCCCTGGTGCACACGTATGGCCGCGTTTTTTCTGCCCACAAAGGACGTGACGAAAAAAAAGAACGTACTTTTGAAAATGCACGTGTGAGTCGGGTGTGCACTGTGGTATTTACTGTATATTAGCACTAAACAGCCCTGCGCTCCAACTTTGGATCAAATCCTGGCAAAGTCTCACTGCTCATTCATCTCTCCAAGCACACACGCAGACAGGAGCCGAGAAAAGGGGCCAGCACATCGACATGCTGGCTTTGACGGTGATGATTACCCGCCAACTAATACACTTCACTCCCTTATTTCCCTGAAATATGAGTTTGCAACCAGTGAGCTCCATCTTACGGACATGTTAGAGTTGCTAAGCAGTAAACTAAAGGAGGGATTTATGGTCAGACGGGGGGGGTCAGCGGAGGCTGCAAGAGACGCAGGACTTGATGAACGAGGCATGAGGAGGCAACACGTGGAGTCACTTTTGCGGAGAAATTTAAACAGAACGGACAGGAAAGATTGATCAATATGAGATAAATCGATCAAAGGAGTGCTTTGAAACGATGGAGATTATAATTATATTTTTAAGCCTCGTTGCCTCTTTTTGGTGCGTTTGTGAGAAAACCCGCACGTGGCTAATAATGAACTAAGAACCACTGAGTTAACTGGGTTAAATAAAAAACAAACCTGCCGTGTTTTTTTTTACATCCTCCAAAGCTGCAGAGAGAGAAACCTCCTGCATGGATGAACCTACAAGTCGCCCCCCCCCCCCCCCCCCCAACAACACCCCTGCTCCATCGTCCAACATGTGTGGCGCCCTCTTGTCTCTGTTTTGACAGGAGGAGTCCACCCTGAGTCCGTGGCGTCCTCTCAGGGCGACATGCGGGTCCACAGTGTTTGACAGAGGTCTTCACTCTTCTCCATTCTGCCCGGCCTTCCCGTTCTGCTCGGGTGATTCTGCTCTTGACAATTGTTCTGGTCACTTAGGCTAATGTTACTTTTCTTCTTGTATGTTATGGTAAAAAGAAGAAGGAGAGAAAAAAAGGGGGGGGGGGATTCCCAGCGATTCATCAGTAAGGTCAAATGATCAGATTCTACGCGCATGTGTTTCTTTTTCACTCATTTCCTCACAATACTTTTATCGAGGGACATGTTCTGGTTTGACACAGAGCGGTGGGGCATTGTTCAACTGGACAATGGGTTGCAATTCATTAAGTATTGACAAAGTTAAATTAATCAAAGTTAAATCTGGAATATGCCTGAAACCAAAAACTGCACTATACCCTCATACATACATACTTAGTTTTTCACAGATGAAATGACATGTTTTGGGTTACATCTGAGTTCTTTAGTGTGTTCTTCCATATTGGGAACGGCTCTCCTGATGAACGCCAAAAACTGGTTGGTCAAAATGTCGATTTTTCTATCAAGAACCAACTATTTGACAAAGGTCTTTTCATCTTTCTGTGGGCTGCCACGGTGTATGTTGGAGTACAATGAAGGTGGAGTCTCTCGTCCCCTCAGCGAGCAGCACCTCTTTCACTGGTTCGATCGCACCTCCACTGAATCCTGCTCCCCTCAAACCTGAACTTAAACTGTATCCACCTCACAGCACCCACCACATTCGTTCTAACACATCGTGATAGAAATAGAGACAACGTGGTTGTCATAGGATTACTGGTCAGAACTGTCAACTGTATGTGACGTTGCAGAACCACAGAACAAATGGAGATGGCAGGTGCTGAAAGTCAAGGGACGCATGGAAGATGATTACTGACATGTTTCATTGGTTGAGCGGTATTAGTGTCATTACTGGGGGGGGGGGGGGGGGGGGGTCAACAACTCTCTGACAGGTGTGATTATGGAAAACGCAAGCGAAAATACCATCACGTATGTGTACTGTATTGTTTAACCCATTCTGGATATCAGGTTGGTTTTTCTATATATTCCATCTGTGAGAGTTACGCTGGGATTTAAATGTTTTAATTGCTGCGAGTTATTGCAAAACAATGGGATTTAGTGTCCGTAGTGATTTGTACATCTCAAATTTGAATCATTTAGTGATTTAAACCACATGAGCGTCTTCTCCTTTGATGCCCAGCTTAAACCAGGACACGCGACCTAAAAATATGTTTCTGTGGAATTAATTTTGGTTTTAAAGTAATCCAATCAAAGACGCCTTGGCTAAGAGGCATTCAACAACATATATTAGACATTCTATATAACAGCACATGTCGGATATTGTATAGTGAATCAAATATCTACGCTCCTGTCCCCAGTGGGAGGCGTCCGTGCCTTTTCATACACGCGAATGTCCTCCGATATCAAACCAGGTGAAAAAGAGAACTTCTACTTTGCATTCGTATCGTCGTTTGAAGCTGGCAAAGGGACGATAAAGACGCTTCAGATAGAAGGAAAACGGTTTTAAGCTCTTCTGATTTAAAAAAAACAACAAAAAAAATAATTTGATTGAGCTGTGTTTATATTTAATCCAAACAATTTGTCTTCCCCTCTATAGTTGCTGGCACATTCCCGTCTTTGGCAAAGGGTTGACATAGTAATGAGCGTGTGTTCTGCAGTCGCTGACAGTTCTGCAAACGTTCTTTCTTCATGCACGCTGCTTTGGTATTCCTAACAAAAGGCCCGTGGCTTTCGCGGCGAGTGTCGTACAACACGTTTAGCAGCGGACACAATTAATGGGCCTGCCGGCCTTTTTGCATGGGGGGGGGGGGGGGGGGGAGAGGGTTTTAAAGCCGTGGCAGGTGCCTCGGAGCCCAAAAGAGTCGCCGCACAAAGAGCGCCGCTGTCCGGGGGCTTTGTGGACAGGATATCCACAGATGTGGAGCCAGACCAGATGGCACATGGTACATCTGAGACACAGAAAGGAGAAGCGGGGACACGGAGGGGTAAAGACACACAGAGTTGAAAGGGGGGACAAGGACAAGGGCCAGACACAGGCCCGCATTAAGCGGGAGCGAGCGAGCGCGGGCCATATGCGCCTGACATTTAGCCGGCACCCAGCTCTCCAGTGACTCGGATCTGCGTAGCTCCAAACACGCCTGCGGGCCACAGAGGACAATGGCCGCCTTCTCCTTTAACCAGCATCAAAAGGGGGACGGGGGGGACGGGGGGGACGGGGGGGATGAAAACGGCCACGCGATAGAGCGCCTGTCAGAAGTGTAAAAAACGCAAATGACGTATAGGAACACAGTGGTGTGGTGTCCCTCGTCCCCCAAGACCCGGTCCTTTTAGACACATGGGCCTTGTTCAGCCCCGGCATTTCTTATCTGGAATACGACTCGTCTGGGGGGGAAAGCAAGACATGTGAGGAGAAGTAATGTTCACTCTCTTTGTTCCGTTTGTGCCTTTTTACATCTGAGTCTGTGTGGTTGCATAACAATGCGACAAAGGGAATATGACATGAAAGCGTTAGAGCGATTCAAATAACTTTGTCTGCTCATGAAACAAAGAGATGAGAGAGAGAGAGAGAGAGAGAGAGACAGGGAGAAATGGGAATGTCACCCAATTAAAAAGGTTCAGCACAGCCTATGGGAGAGCAAGAGAACAACTATTAGCAGGGTGCAGTTACAAAGCCACGCTTATAATCTTTAAAAGTGATTAGATGGCCAAAAGAGTCAGCTTCATTTATGCTTTGAAGCAAGGTAAAAAATCAATCAAAAAGTGTTTCGTCATTAAATGTCGAGGGGAAAAAAGTTTTCAAATATTTGGTCATATATACAATTGTCAAAAAATATTAGGGTGAAAGATTATAAGGTCAGAAAGTGTTGAAAGATAATTGGTCAGAAAATGTAAACAAAAAAAAAAGATTAGGTTGGAAATAATCAAAAAATGTAAATAAAAATATAAAAAGGTGTCTTCAAAAATATTAGGACAAAAAAAGTCAAAGAATAGAAATGAATAGATCAACATTTGAAAGAACTTTATTCTCGCCAACAGTTAGGTGGGAAGATGGATACCACACATGTCCATGTACAGTATATATAGCATAACAGAGTTAAAGCTGTAAATTGATTGCCTCTGATTAGTGGCATATAGACAGAATAAAAACTCAAAAGATTCTAAAACAATCACGTGTTCACAGCTCATTTGTTTAATCTGTGCACAATCCAAAATTGTAAAAACCTCAGCTTGTGCTGTAACAGACAGAAAGCTCAGCGATCGTTCTTGTCTTTTGTGAATGGAGGGTTAGGGCTGAACACATTGAATATTGCCACACATTGTATTTTCTTTGTTTTATTGTGCGACTATAAGGAACACTTGCAGCCTGTGGTCTGCAAAGCATTTTTATCTCCACTCTCATTCACACAAATCCGCGTAAGTCGGTCAAAGTGTTGGCTAAATAAAGAAACAACAAGGATGAACCCTCAAAGATAGCAGCAGAGCTGAGATAGACATGTGAGAGGCGGAGAGAGAAAAAGCAAGGCCGACCATCTCTCTTTGACTTTAAACAGACTTCAATTGAAAGTAAGATCCATTAAATATGGAATTTCAGTCCAATTTGTCTTCAAAAGGGGTAAAAAGAGCTCATTATGTGGGCTCTGCTCTTTCTTGACTATTAGAAAGAGATGTTAGTCAAGCCTGCTTATCGCACAACCTTATGAGCGCAGGATTAAAAGATCAAAGGCTGACTTCGGTTTAATATTATAGGAAATGTAAGCTCCTTCTTTCCCGATGCGCTTTGGACTGTGCCTTTTTATCCACTCTCAGTACTCAGATCAAAATGTCAAAAAACTCAATAATAATTTATTCCGCTGTCCGTTTCGAATATGTATGCCCGCACCTCTCATATCCAGGGTGAGAGCCCCCCCTCCCCCCCCTTCTTATGTAAGCGGGCACCGATCTAGTTCAAAGTGGACCCTTTAAGACCTTCAAGTCAATTCCCCCGCAGCCCGAGCTTCAAGAGAACTCTGATGTACATTAGGCTGAGAGCAGAGCTGACCGATGCTTCTGACTTAATGAAAAATATTCTGCGACTACTCAATCATGCACTCGAAGGTTTAGGGGTTTGGGGAGGGACGCAAACACAATGGCTCACAAAAGGGGGGGCGATGCCGGGAACTCCCTGTTCCCAGTGGCGGAGGACCAGTCTAACGAGGACGTGCGTTTTCTGGCACAAACTTCAGAGAGCGGGACCCGGCTTTGCTGTCTGGTCGCCTCGTGCTCATTATTCCCCCCCCCCCCCCCCCCGAGGAGAATCGACTCCAAAATTAGGGAGGACACTGAGTTGCAGCACTGCCATTAAGTCATTTTTTTTTCTCGCCATCCTGAAAATGAGAATGTCAATTTCTATCAATCAACACTTTAAACAAGAGAAATATCTAACAATTGAATTAGTGTCACAGCCAGGGCTGGTGCAGGCGGAAGCAGGCAGGACTCAGATGCAGGGGTGCTCGATCAAGGTGCTCTTTATTCAAAAGACAAACCAATAACGTGCTCCAACGGCGAGAGACAGGAAACAGGAAACGTGAAACAGACTAGACTCGACTTGCATGAACACTGACATGTAGACAATGACGCGACAAAGGACAACTGGCACACAGGGCTTAAATACACAAGGGAGGTGCAGGTGATTGGACACAGGTGGAAACACTCAGGCAATCACGGGACAAGGCAGGAAGTGAAGTTACCCAGGAACACAACGACATGAAAACTACAAAATAAAACAGGAAGAGGACCCAAACCGTGACAGAACCCCCCCCTCAAGGACCGAATTCCAGACGGTCCTAAAGGGGAGCAGAACCGGAGAAAATCAGACAAGGGGAGGGAGGGTGGGGGCCCGACGATCCTGGACCGCGCGGGGAATTCCGGGTGATGGCGGCCATGTGTCGGGTCCTTCGGGGGGCCGGCCGGGCCTCAGGGTCTCGGGGGTTCTGGCGGGGCGGCGGCCGGGCCTCAGGGTCTCGGGGGTTCTGGCGGGGCGGCGGCCGGGCCTCAGGGTCTCGGGGGGTCTGGCGGGGCGGCGGCCGGGCCTCAGGGTCTCGGGGGGTCTGGCGGGTCGGCGGCCGGGCCTCAGGGTCTCGGGGGGTCTGGCGGGTCGGCGGCCGGGCCTCAGGGTCTCGGGGGGTCTGGCGGGTCGGCGGCCGGGCCTCAGGGTCTCGGGGGGTCTGCCGGGTCGGCGGCCGTGCGTCGTGGCGGGGGGCGCCGAGCTGTGCCGCTGCGGCGTCGTCGTGGCGGAGGGCGCCGAGCTGTGCGGCTCCGGCGTCGTCGTGGCGGGGGGCGCCGAGCTGTGCGGCTCCGGCGTCGTCGTGGCGGGGGGCGCCGAGCTGTGCGGCTCCGGCGTCGTCGTGGCGGGGGGCGCCGAGCTGTGCGGCTCCGGCGTCGTCGTGGAGGGGGGCGCCGAGCTGTGCGGCTCCGGCGTCGTCGTGGCGGGGGGCGCCGAGCTGTGCGGCTCCGGCGTCGTCGTGGAGGGGGGCGCCGAGCAGTGCGGCTGCGGCGTCGTCGTCGTGGCGGGGGGCGCCGAGCAGTGCGGCTGCGGCGTCGTCGTGGCGTGGGGCTCCGGCCCAACCCCTGACCCCACCCCCCCTTCAAGGACCGACTTCCAGGCGGTCACAAGAGGGTGGGAGGGAGGGGCCATCGTCGGGGGCCGTGGGGGCCGGAACGGGCGGAGACTGGACTCTGGGGGCCGGAACGGGCGGAGACTGGACTCTGGGGGCCGGAACGGGCGGAGACTGGACTCTGGGGGCCGGAACGGGCGGAGACTGGACTCTGGGGGCCGGAACGGGCGGAGACTGGACTCTGGGGGCCGGAACGGGCGGGTGACGGGCGTCTCGGCGCAGGAACGGGCGGGTGACGGGCGTCTCGGCGCAGGAACGGGCGCCGACGGGCGTCTCGGCGCCGGAACGGGTACCGACGGGCGTCTCGGCGCCGGAACGGGCACCGACGGGCGTCTCGGCGCCGGAACGGGCGCCGACGGGCGTCTCGGCGCCGGAACGGGCGCTGACGGACGTCTCGGCGCAGGAAGGGGCTAGGGCGAGCGTCTTTGGGCCAGGTCAGGAGCCGGGGCTGGAGGGGTTCGTATCCTCCTCCTCCTCGGGCTCTTCCTCGGGTTGAGGAGGTCCCTTATTTCCAGGCACGCCTTCTGATAGCCCCTGGGACCAAAAATGAAGTTCGTCTTGCGCTGGAAAAACGGGCTCCTCACATCCAGGTATTCCGGGCCCAAGTCGTACCAGGAGTCTGCTGAGTCCTTCCTTGGTCGTGTCATTCTGTCACGTTCGATGCTGGAGCAGGCGGAAGCAGGACTCAAATGCAGAGGTTCTCGATCAAAGTGCTCTTTATTCTAGACAAACCAATAACGTGCTCCAACGGCGAGGGACATATAGACAATGACACGACAAAGGAGAACTGGCACACAGGGCTTAAATACACAAGGGAGGTGCAGGTGATTGGACACAGGTGGAAACACTCAGGCAATCACGGGACAAGGCAGGAAGTGAAGTTACCCAGGAACACAAGAGACATGAAAACTACAAAATAAAACAGGAAGAGGACCCAAACCGTGACAATTAGTTTCCGATGCAGTTCAATATGTCTTCTAGTGACGGTGTGCAAGGATCCAGCCATCCGCAGGTTTTAAACCATTTTATTAGTGAAAGGTTGGACCCCCCTTTCGCCTTCAGAACTGCCTTAATTCTTCGTGGCATAGTTTCCACAAGGAAACGAGGAGCAGGCAGGTCAAACACTGATTATTGCCAGTAAATGTTAAAAATGGATCCCGATACAACACCTTTATTTCTGTCGGAATGAGCGGTGAATAGCTGATATGGTTGGTATTTATAGAGAAGAACAAAGTCAAGCAATTATTCCAAATAGATCATTAAAAGCAAAAAAAGAGATGCTGGTCCGTCATAGACTGGGGGTGTAGAGACGTTGTCTAAATAGTGTTGTCATAGAAAAAATGAAAAAAATGTAAAAGCACTTGGAGCGCTTTTTCGATGAAAGGCCCGGGATGAAGGAGTACCGATTGCCCGGCGGGGGATCCTGCCAGAAAAAGACGCTATGTGGACACAGGCCCCGAGGCAGTTAGAAAATACAAAATCATTGACAGGTGATGATTCCCATTTCTACATAAGACGTGGTACATTTCACTGTAGCAACAAAACAAAAAGCAAAATGCACAGATGGCGGATGCTTCTCCTGTTAATTCAAATTGTAATGATTTAATTTTAAATTGTATTCCTCAATAAATGAAATAAAAGTCCTCTGTTTTAAACTGATGTCGGACATTAAGTCTTTATCATATAACCTGGATGACTGGAACTTTATTCGCCATCCGGCCCTCTCTTGACCCCAGATCCGATCCGTCACCACCCTGCGGCCGTTGGCTACTGACCTTTCGGTCCCGGTGATGTGGAAGAGAAGCAAACCCTCTTCCTCTCTGGTCCCAGATGGATACACTTGGCTCCCCCCCACCCCCCGAGTACATCCAGTGCCTCACATCTGGTCTCCTCTGGGAGAGCAGACATACCGACAAAACCCAGACATTGGTGTCCCCTCATCCATGTCCACGTGTCAGTGCTCAGTGTTGTGGGGTTTTCCAGAAAGAAAAGAACGTCCACCCAGTCCCCTGCGGGGCTTGTCTCATCTTGATCCTAAACCGAAAGTAGCCGGACAGGAGGCAGCACTTACAGTTCGGAAAGGGGGGGGTGGGGGGGGGGGGGGGGGGGTGTCGTGGTCCCGCAGCCCGTAGTGTGAGTGAGCGGAGGGAGAGCAGAGGGACAGGCCTGGCTGGAGATCATTAGAGCTTGTTAGTGTCCCCCGCTGGCCGGGGCCTGGCGAGGGGGCCTTCGTTTTTTTTTTTTTGGGAACCTCTCCTCTGATCCCACTGAGAGTCAAGCAGCATGTAAAGGGCGACCGGGGGCATGAACAGGAGAGAGCGTCGGTGATGGGGTGGGGGGTGGGGGCCTTTCCACTTACAGTGCAACATACCCCAGGAGACGTCGCAGCAGATTTGCAGGTCTGACTTTCATCTGCCTCGCTCCCGAAGGCCATTAGGCAGTTTAGCTGGGAAAACGGCTGCTAAAATATACATCAGTCTCAGTGTCAGCACACACCGGCTCTCCTCGCCGCCGCTGCCAGTCGGTTCAATATTTAAACCATCAGCCCTCCGCCAGGCGTTTGATGTCAGCTCTCAAGGAGCTGCGTCTCGAAACGCTGACAGGCCCCGCCGGACGGAGCGCCTGTTTACCGTCGGCGACGCGGAGGCGAGACTCCTTTGTTTAAAACGACTGCGCCGAGGGGCTCGGCGACTCCATTTTCACTCCTTCAGCGGTTCTGATGGCACTTTTGCCAAATGCGGGATTTCTGTCGGAATCAAAAAGCAGTCTGTGCCGCGTATTTCGCTTGATGCAAATCAGCAGGAAAGCGCTCAGATGATATCACAGTGCAAATGTTCCGTTTAGTCGATGCAGGAGGTGTTGAAGATTAACCGTAGGAACTATGAAATAGACATGGAGGTAATGTCTGTTTTCATCTCGATACAGTCAGACATTTGGCACACGCAGGGCGTCTAAAGGGAGTTATTCAAAATGATCACTCGTTGCAATGTGGTGTTTTGTAAGGACATCACATCCAACCTTTAAATCTGACTCGAAGGCAATGTGTCGAGCTATTCCTCCTCTCACGTCACCATCATTCACTGGGCTGTGCATCACGTGTTCACATTTGGGTTCACAACGTATGCTCATTTATTGAGATTCCACTCGGAAGTGGCCCCCGATCCCCTAAACCTTGACAGTCAACATGGCCCCCTCCCCCCTTCTGATCTGTGCTGTCTTACACTATACGACCTTTGACCCATAGCAGCGTGAACCCTTTAAATCTGTCATTTTCCACAGAAGTTCTCAGCGGGGGGGGGGGATCATATCCACCTCATTTCTTCACGAGCTCCCTGCAGCTCCCATGGAGATAATGACATCTTTAAATATGCTACGAAGGGAATGTTTGCGGGCCTGCATCATCGCACAAACTTCTAATACACACCACACCATATGCCATTTGATGTCCCCTTTTATCCAACCAGCTGCCTATTAACATATCACATGTCATGTGGGGATCATTTTAATCTTAACAGCTGTATATCATCATGAGCACATAGATTTTTTTTTTCTTCATATAAGTGCTCCCAGTTGTTGTTAACCCCTGCAGTGATCGTACTGCAGCTGCGGGATCTTTTAGGAATGAAACTTGTGACCAATAAATACCCGTAATCGAAGCTTGCTCAGTACTTTTAGTCCCTAGGTGCAAAAAAAAAAAAAAAAAAAGAGCCGGGAGTTTGTCCCCCGGACCGGTTTGCCGTACCCACCCCTCCCCAGCAGGATCCCTCCCTTCTCTGTTGCCCTCCCCTCCGGGCAAAAAGGGGAAGATTAAACCCAACGGGGCTTTAATCAGCGGACCCCGCTCCGCTCGGCTCAGCTGCCGACAGGAGGAGGCCTCCCCGGGAAGGCCGCCTCGAATCAAAGCTTCCTGCTCGCCACTTGCTGCTTCGCCGATCCGTATCACAACAACAAAACCAGCAGAAACAATTATTTATTCCTTTTGATGTGGGTTTTGAAGTTACCCCACCTCTTCCACTATGCCCCCCCCTCCCCCTCCCTCCCACATCCTCCTTCCTTCCACCCCTCCTCTTCCTCGAGCCCCTTCAGCTTTCTGTATCTTTTACTCCCAAGGAAACAAGGTCACGTCGGCTCCTCCGCGAAAGTAGGCTGCTTTGAAGGAGCGGTTTCCAGAATCAGCGTCTCTCTCTCTCTCTCTCTGTCTCTCTCTCTCTCTCTCTGTCTCTCTCTCCTTTCACACCAGCGAGAGTCTGGTGGCGTGAGACAAAGCTGACGGGTCGCTTCATTCCCCACTGAGCTGGTTCAGGGTTGTGAATGTCACTTTCACAGTGTGATGTTTCTGCACATTACCGAAAAGTGTAACGGGAACTCGTTTCGTGGCGTAATGCGATTGTTCACAGTTTCTTAGTGTCCCTGAAACAAAATGTAAAGAGCCTAAAAGGAAGTTGTTCATTTCGCTACTGTTCATTTAATATATTGGGTGATTTTTTGGGGGGGGAGAGGGTATTTTGAAACATGTTAACTGTGTATCACCCTGAGGAAGAAACCCCCTTTTGGGTGTGCAACCACGTGTCTGTTGTTTGACGTGTTAGGGGCGGACCTCACAGGTGCACACACACACACACACACACACACACACACACACACACACACACACACACACACAAAGGCTTTTCCAGAGAACAAGGTGCTGAGATTGTA
Source organism: Pungitius pungitius (assembly GCF_949316345.1). NCBI lineage: Eukaryota > Metazoa > Chordata > Actinopteri > Perciformes > Gasterosteidae > Pungitius > Pungitius pungitius. The sequence continues at coordinate 20,308,059 of NC_084903.1, forward strand.
ACGGATAGGTGAAAAGTGAAAAGAGCTGATGCCACACCTGCCGCTGATCCCAGTAAACCTCCTATTGGATTCAAAGTCTACAAGTTGAACACCAGTTGAAAAAACAAAACGTATCCGAGAACCACTTATACTCAATACACCACAACATGTGCTAAAGCTGCTGGATAAGCGTGCAGCCTCATCATAGGGCTTGGCAGAGGTAGAGTGATTCTGTATAACACAAATTATTTAGTTGAGCGATTCCTGATCTGAATCGGCTCAGTTTTTCAATCACTTATGACTGAGACTTATATCAAGTGCCGTCCAAAACTATAATATATATAGATATATATTCCCAAAATCATCATGTTCTCTTCAACAATCAACTAATATGCTTAAAGAAACCTCATCAGTAAAGTACTGTGGATGATTAGCATCTATCAAATCACACATATCACACACACACACACACACGTATCAATAATTTATTGTATTCAAATATGAGGTTATACTTTTATGGAATTCATCATGGAACCATTAGTGCTCCAAGTTGACTCTAAAATGTGCAGAGAAGCCACCAGTTTGCAGTCGGTTCAGTGATGACAAGCAAGCCGAACAGCTTGAGACATTCTGCACTCCCTCCGGGGCAATTAGCTGCACTCGGGGTAGACAGGGCTCCCATTTCTTACTTATATTAATTATCACTGAGTAAACAGCAGAGCTGGAGTTACAGTTACGGCCTGAAAGGTTTGGACCGCACTTCCTTTGTGGCTGCAGGTTGGAAAAAAGAGTGTCATACAGATTTTTATTTTGCAGAAATTTGGGGGGGTTTTGTTTCAATTAAAACGTCTCAACTTCCCACTGAGCCCACACATTTGTTACCATGCTCGCTGTTAGGGTTTGCCAAATTATTGCTCTGAATGGTGAAAATGATCTTGTGAAGCATTTCGTTTTCCATTTTCAGGTCTCTTTAATTGGCCTTTTTGTCATTGCATTGGCCTTCACAAAACAACGTTGCTCGAATCCACACGCAGGATTTTTGTAAAACTTGCACTGTGTTGATCGTACAGTAGTGATAGTATTTGCTCGATCGGAGTGAAATTGGGCTGCTTTAAGTTTTGGGACGTGGTTTGTCGTCTCTGTTCCAAGCTGCACATGGTTTTTACACAAAGAGTGTACACAGTGTCGTGTGTATTCCTGGAGGAGCTATTACCAGCTTAGACAGTTCTACACAGTCCAGCGGCTTGTCAGACATGACGGGCAAGTGGAGAGTGGCCCCGCTAGCAAATACCCCCCCCCGCCTCCCCCGCCCGGGCTGGGGATGCAAGCTGCAGGGCACGCAGACCATGACTGACACGTCCTCGCTTCCCTGAGCCCGTCCGCACCGTGTGCCGCTCCAAGTGAACTCAGGCACCCGGGGACCTGCTGTCCGTCCAGATTCCCCATCACGCCCTGTCAGGCTCATGGTTTAAAATTATGCTGTAACTAAGGACGGTAGCTATTTCATCTCTTTCGCGTTTGAGCTAAACGCATTATATCATAGGGCTTTTTGACAGTCGGTGCGGTCGGGCCTCAGTGTTGCACCGAGACGTCGACAAAAAACCCGATTAATGCAAATGAAGGGACGAGGCGCCCCCCCCCCCCCCCCCCCCCACCCCCCGGGCTGGAGATGAATGCGTCAGAGTGTGACAAAGAGCCAAGTTGCTCTGATTAACGCCGTGGCTGTCAGCGAGCGCCGGGCCTGACTGCCACATCAAAGACACCGACACACACAAGGAAACCCTTTTTGGCATTCCGCAATCTTCATTTTCCTCCCATCATTTGCTAACGTTACCCCGAACTCAGCGCTGATGACCGTTTCGTCTGAATTGAGTCACACTCAATGGGGGGGGGGGCTTTGAAAATAACTCTTTATTAGTGTGTTGCTGTTTTTCGGGGGAACACAAGAAAAAAAGAGAAAAGGACCGACACGACCGTTTATCTGTAGATTCTTTCAAAGAAAAAGAAAGGCAAAGGGGAAAAAGGGCCAGCCTACCTGATATGTTCTCTCTCTCTCTCTCTCTGTCTCTCTCTCTCTCTCTCTCTTTTCGTACCTCGATGTGCAGTCTGTGGCTGCGATCCCTTTATCTGCCTTTCATTAGCGCACCGCTCGCCCTCCTCCTAGGGCGCGCGCGTGTCTGCTAGACAGTCACTTTCTCCCGGCCTGTGATGTTCCTGCAGATTACAGAGGGCCTTTGAAGCCGCTGCACTCCTCGTTGGTCGCCGGGGCCTCAGACGGGCCCACGCCATCTGTCACGTTGACGGCAAAGTAGCGGAATGGGGCTGAGGCGGACAACCCCTCCGCTGAGCCACACTTTTGTCTTTTATGTGTCGCATTTGGATGTCGCCTGAAAGCCACCCCTTTGTAATCTTTTCCGCTGGGACCCAACCTGGAAGATTCCCCCCCCCTCCCCCCCCCCACAGCACACAAACACACACACAGGAGAGGAAAATGGTCCCCCGTAATTGCTCTTACCCGTGGGCATCAGTCTCGAAATGAGACAATTATCGTCATCACCTCGCAGTCTTCTCTCTGGTTTCCTCCCACTCCTCCACGGCCCTGGAAATCAACGCCATGCTGGTCTTTGATGCCTAACCAGTGGGAGGGATTCGATTGTTTGTGAGCTTAGGAGACAGCACGTTTGTCTGTTGCCCGAACGGCAGCCAGCCGCCAGTAACTCACGACTTGTCGACTTCACAAGGAGGAACTGAAAAATATTTCAGCCACTGATAAGTTCTCAAAACACAGGTCTGATTTTGAAGGCATTTATTGAGGCTTTTTCCAATCCTTTACCAATGCCCTTCCCTCTTGCTGCCGCCTGCATTATCACGACACAGTGCCATTTATACACCTTTAAAATAACTGGTTAGATAGATTATGTCGGCTCAACGGGCCGCTTGATGCCAGCTGACTTTAAAGCGGTATTGTAAATGCACTCGATGGCTACATTCTATATTGTGCAGAGATCAAATGTTGTATGAGTAATGAGGTCAAATATTTGCAGCGTAAAAGGCTCTTGGGCTTCTGCCCCCCAACAGAACCCTGTTCAGCTCCTCGGCTTACATTCTCGGACAAGTAGGAGAGAAGTTTGATCTGAGCTTTATTGCTCAAGTTTAAGGTAGAGGACCTGATAAAAACCAGGGTCTCGCCTCTAAACGGTGCCTCTCACACACACGTTGGGCTCGTGTGAACGTTCCCAACGGCTGCGGATCGCCGCCAGGCCACCACGGGACCAGTGTCACCCATCGCCCCCCCCCCCCCCCCCCCCCCCGTCTTTTCTATCCTGTCACACGCTCAACACACAAACACACACACTCTGTGTATGACGCACGTGAGCATTTGTGTGCACCACGAAAATAAACAAAGACTGTGACTCCAGCCACACATCCTCACATCAGAGCGGCTCCCTTCAAAAACATCCTCCTCTATAGTGGGCTTTCCAAAACAGAATAATGACAAAAACATTTAGGAAGCCCAATGAAATGAAATGAAAATGTAACGTAAGGGAAAGGCACCATGGCGAAAGAAACCTCGTACCTCCTCAAACCACTTTAAGAGCCTCGAACTACAGGCGGCGTAAAAACACAAAAGGCTCCACAGAGTGATTTTTGCAAATAGATCCCCAAAATACCACACACGACTACACCTTTAGGACGTGGAAGCATCGGGGGGGGGGTTTGCAGCACCGCGCGGGGCGAGGAGCTTCACGGGGAGGCCGGAGGAACACGGGGCTGGAGGCGAGCTGTAAACAGCGATAACCAAAGCTACGCAAATAAAAAAAATAAGAGCAAAGTGTTTGGTTGCAGATAAAAATAGACATAATGCTTTGACGGGGGATGAGTGACTGATGCTGAAAGATGTTGCTGCGGCAGGCTGGCAGGCGGCGAGAGGAACACTGAGGCAGAATGATTGGCTTCTCCTCTTTGATGTTCCCGTCTGACTTACTCGTGACGGCTGGTTACATCTTCAAAAAGCGTTCTGCGTTGACAGCTGTAATGACCCCAAACATTTCATCTGTCATATCTGAACAGCGCTCTGCCAACGCCGAGTGAAAAGAACATACTTCTGTGACCAAACGTTGTGCCATATTCTTATATCTTTCCAAAAAAAAGGAGAGGAGGCTTTGAGTTTGATGTAATTACCCAAAGTTACTTCTGATTCAAATGCTTGAGTTTTCCAAACAGTTGAAAGAAGAAATGCGAATGTGCAAATGTCAAAAACTGCAACCAACCAATACTAACGATGTCACAAAATATTGGTGTTGAAGCGGAAGATTTTTTATTTTTTTTTGCGTTAATGAATTGAGTGCAAAGTTTATCTTTAATAAACTTCGTGAAGGACGAGAAAAGAGAGACGACGCGCCGCAGTCGCTGGCGTGTGAGAGTGATGAAAGCCAACCTGGTGCACGGGTCAGAAAGAAAAAAAAAGAGGTGATTTTAGAGTTTCTTGAACAGTTCCAGCACTTAAACCGATGGAAAAGGACCACAGAGCTCTGGCTCCGGTGCAGCCAAACGGCACATTTTTATTAGTCGAACCATGTGCGAGACAGATAGCCCACTCAAAGCCCGCCTTTGTGTGCCCGGTTGTGTGTTTTATTTTTTTGTTTATATGTGAAAAGACCAAACATCCCCTCTCCATGCAGTCCACAGGGTGGGAAGCGGTTTCACATGGGTTTTTCTTTTTCTTTTTTTGTGTTGGGATGCCGCTTTCATGTGGAAACAGTCTCTGGGTCCCTTTAGCCTGCGTGTTGTGACAGAGGACAAAGCAATTCACAACATCTGCCATTCGTTAGGCCCTGTTTGGTGTAACCGATCTTGGTTTTTTTTTAATCCGTGCACTTCCAACGTGTGAGAAGCTCCGAATGAAGCAGATGGATCCCACGGACCTCTCCGGGGGCCGCAGCCGGCCGGCCGGCCGGCCGGAGGGGGTTTTGCATCCTGACCTTCGTCTCCTCGGGCCCGAGACTAAGCTCGTTCACCGCTCGTCCCCAAATCCCTCTCCTGCTAGACAAGATTTATTTCTGAATGCTTATTACGCGAGTGGAAAGGTACACATGACCTTGTGGGATTTGCTCCTGGATGGAAACTGGAGACACTCGATTCAAAGCCACCACGTGTAGGATTTGAATGGCACAATGATACTTTGGCGCCAGCAGGTGGCCAGCGATAAAAGCAAACAACTGCAATCACTCCGGCGACAATATTTGTTCCACAAGATAAAACAGAAAAAATTGGAAAATTGGAAAAAAAAGTGCAATTTTTAAGCTGCCATAATCAATACATAACAGATAACATTGATATGGGAATCAGTCATAGTGATAAAACATTTGAAGAGGGCCCTACATAAAACATTGTCCACTAATTGATGTTAACTGATTGTTGTGAATCGATAGATCTTCCAAACTGAGGTCTTCCACAAAGAATCACACAAAAGAGTTACTCTAAATCTTCTGTTTACCTGAGAAATATGAAGCTCGAAAAAAACTAATAGTCCTGAAGAAATCTTACATGAAAAACTTTTGTGTCCATTCGCGCATACTGTTCCCATGAGCTTCTTTTTAAAATAAACCCACTAGATGCAAAAGATACAAATCCCAGCAGTAAACCATCAAAAAAGACAAAAAGGGTTCCTTGTGTGTTGTATTTCGTTCCTCAAATACTGTGTTAAGACTAAGACGAAAAGACCAAAGAAGAAGAAAAAACATTTTCATTGGATTGCATAAGAGTCCAAACTAGTAATCACATCGTTATGTAAAGGGTGTATACGGAGCTGGGATCGCTTGACACGGAGCAGGAGGTCATTTGTTGGAGATGGATTCAGAGAGAGGACTCAAAACATCATCAGAGTGTCAGAAGCACCTCGTCATCCGATAGCAGCACCGGCTGAGAAGGTGGATCAAGTCAATCTTCATTTCTTTGGCACCTTCTGGGCCCATCATCTACCCTCTTTTCATAAAACCTGGAATGTGCTTCAAAGAATGCACACTATCTTTCCTCTGTGAATAAAACATCTGTCATTCATTCATTCAGCCGGCACAATATGTGCTGATTTAACAGAGCATAACAGCACTGGACGCTCCAGTGTCCCATGGAGCGCAGCCAGTGTCATGTGTGTCCTTTAAGAGCTCAGTCTGGTTTATTTAAAAAAGATTTATCAACATATTTAAGTCTAACTCAATTGTAATCGCTTTTTTTGTTCTGTTGCAGTAACAAAAAAGGACTCGGTAAAAGGACTTGCCCGGGGACAAAAAACAGAAAACAAAAGGGAAACATTTTACACTTTTGGCTTTCATGACGATGCCCCCTAGTTTTGCATTAGCTCTTTTTTCCCCTCACAATAAATGGTTCACATTGCATCCTGACACTTAGGCTCTGAAATCCCACGGGGTACAAGGGGTACAAGTTAAGCAGGGCTTAGTCCAAGTTTATTTTAGTAAGCTTACTTCGCCCCCTACCGAGGACGAAGGTGGTCGAATCGCCTCGCGTTACTACCGCCTCACCGGCAGGGGGCGGCGGAGGCCGGCGTGGTTCTGCGCAGTCTCCCCCCTGCGCAGCAGTGCTTCCGCCACCGCGGAGATCAGAGAGAGCGACCAGCCGGTGCCCGGATCAAAACACAAACAATGGGCAAGAAGCACAAAAAGCACAAGTCCGAAAAACACGGATATGAAGGTATTTCATTTCCACACTCTTCTAACAATCAATCGCTTCAACTGTTTGCTTATTTAATTGTTTTAAATGCATTGTTGGAAGCCCCCGCCATTGTTAGCTGTGTTAGCACAGCCATAACCGAGCTTATCACCCACCGTGCTGCTAGGCTAAGGTTAGCCACAAGGGCTGATATAACGTCACATGTTTACTTACCCAATTCCTCTGTAAATATACCACAACCTCGTATACAAGGCGATGTTGCAGGTCAGCGTTAGCTGTAAGTTGTAACTTTACTGGCAACGCCTGCAAGATAAGCTAACGTTAGCGGTTAGCTGCTAGCGACTACTGTCACGGGTCCGTCAGCCGTCAACAGATGGCGATGGCTCGGTCTGTAATGCGGTTTGTTGACTCTGTATCCGCAGAGTACGGAGAGAGACCTCTGAAGCTGGTGTTGAAGGTTTCCGGAAACGAAGTGACAACGGGAAGCTCGAGTCTGGAAACGTTTAAAGAGGAACCGCCGGCGGACTTCGACAAACCCAAAGAGAAGAAGAAGAAAAAGAAGAAGGATAAAGAGAAGGGCTTTGGGTCTCCGGAGGACGACAGAGGAAAGAAAAAGGTAATGTGACTAAAGGTCTTATCCCTTTTCCCTTTTTCCCGAAGCCACGACGTGTGACTCGCATGCATTGCCATGTCACATGTCGTTGTTTGTTTCTGTGATGTTAGATAACAAAGAAGAAGAAGGGCCAGGAAGCGGAGGATGATGAACGGAGCAGAACCCCGATCCGCTCTGAGCTGGATAAACTGGAAGGTGGGCTTTTCATTTCCACTTTGATGTCCTGCAGTTTACACCCACACCTTTCATGCAGAACTTCTCTTCATGCCTTTGTTCGTTTTTTTTTTCTCGTAGAAAAGGAGCAAACTCCTCTGCAGGAGGCTTTGAACCAGCTCATCAGGCAGCTCCAAAGGTGCAGCATCGGTCATTTATTGGAATGAGATGATTGTGTGTCGGCTTGTTGATTTAGAAGCTCCTGGTCATTCAGCAGTTGGTGACCCCACAGTGTGTGTGTGTGTGTGTGATTACATCGCGGACCACTGCAATGTGTGTTTTCTCCACAGGAAAGATCCCAGTGCTTTCTTCTCGTTTCCGGTGACGGACCTCGTTGCACCCGGCTACTCTATGATAATCCGACGGCCTATGGACTTCAGTACAATAAAGGAGAAAGTAAAGAACGATTACTATCAGTCGTTGGACGAACTCAAGGTATGTGTCCGTTTTACGCGCATGGTTAATGTTGCATCCCAAGTAGGAGGAGTTGGTTCAGGATGTCAGCATTTGAATGAGGGAGCTATTGGAATATTAGGTATGCCACTTTTAGAAGGCTATAACTGTTATTTCAATTTAACATTTTGTTTAGCGGGACTATTGGAGGGTGGCTGTAGGCAGATAGCCGCTATTAAAGGACTTCAATGCGGGCCAAAAAAATAACCTGATGGGCCTCAAAAGACCCATCGTATGCTCATTTTACCACAAGTTTATAGGATTCCTCGGGGTCTATAAAATGTCTGTAACATACTTTGGTCAAAATACCACATGGATCAGTTAAAACAGCACCCTTTTACCCTGTCTAAAACAGCCCCCCACAGAGTGACCTTTTTTGAGTGCCTGTTCCTTTACATGACATTAACATTTCATTTAGCTGATGCTTTTTTCCAAAGCGACTTACAATAAGTGCATTTCAACCGTAGAGATACAAACTTGGAAGAACAAGAAAGTGCAATTTCATCAAATAAACCGTTTTACAACTTGATAAGAGCCATTATAAGTAATAACAATTTGTTAGTGTTTTAGTCGAGGTACAGTCTGAAGAGGTGTGTCTTTAGTTTGCGGCGGAAGATGTGAAGACTCTCTGCGGTCCTGATGTAATCGGAGAGCTCGTTCCACCATTTAGGAGCCAGGACAGCGAAGAGTCGTGATCTCGCTGAGTGTTTTTCTCTCAGAGAGGGAGGAACAAGCTGCTTGGCAGATGCAGAGCGGAGTGCACCAATGCTTTGAACTGGATGCAGGCAGCCCACCGGTAACCAGTGGAGAGACGGGACAAGTAGTAGTGTGGGAGAATTTAGGAAGATTAAAGACCTGCAAGATCTGGATGAGCTGCAGTGGTCACAATAAATGCTAAATGAGCGCATCTTGAGGGCTTCGTTTGCTTCATGCTGCTAGATATTCCAAGTGTATCTGAGGTTTGCAAAAACAAAGTGAAGCTTTGGCACATATCGTATCTATAGTGGGTGAAGGCCATGACCATGTAAGAGATTTCATTGTGACAATAGAATGATAAGGACGCTCATTCTCAGTTGCTCAAGCGTGACGTTTTCGGACGAACAAGAACATGTTTTTTTTTTTTTTTCCAGAGTCTTTAGGTTGCTAGACAGGCCAAATTCCCAAATGAAGGTGTAGAAGGACTTTTTATAATATGTCCCCTTTAAAATAACTTCCACCTGGGAGATATTGATCATTTTGGATCAATGTCAAAATAAGAGAATTTGTAAAAGTAAATTACCAAAGTAGTTAAATGTTCCCCCCTGTAACAACTAGCGCGGGCCGATGCTTGTTGCGTTGATGTGGGTAAAACACACGTCACTGCGATGTCATTCCCACGAGCCGTTTTTATGTTGCGTGCTCTACGTGCTGTGTGTTGATGCAGGGCGACTTCAGGACGATGTGTGAAAACGCAATGATTTACAACAAACCTGAGACCATTTACCACAAAGCAGCAAGGAAGCTGTTGCACTCGGGATTGAAGATCTTGAACCAGGTATGAAACTCGCTGGTCATTCAGACCATCGTATACTGTGGAATTTGACAGGTTGCAAAAAACAAAAAACCATTCGAGTAGAAACAATCTTGTTGGAGCATTTATTATTTTACAGTGCCCTCGTAGTTTGAGGCTTGAAATGTTTTCAAACTCTTGTTAGGTCAGAGTCTTGATTAGTTTGACCCTTATTTTCTGTGGGGGAAAAAGAGAAAGTACAAGTTCTCTACTTCTCTAAACCCAGATGGCGTTCACGGCACCATATGTTTAAACCATTGTCCACACAGTAAACTTTCCTCAATAGTTTCTGCAGTGTTGTGTTTGCCCAGCACTGGGACTAAGTTGAACAACATTGATCTCCCTATAAAGCACCAGATGGGGGCAGCAGATCACCTCCCGTTGTAGCAGTAGTGCAACCAACAGGTCTATCCAGCCTTTCTCTCATCTGAGCCTGTGGGAGAAAAAAAAAAATCTAACCATGACTATGTCTATCCAACAGGAAAGGCTGGAGAGCCTGAAGCAGAGCATAGAGTTCATGTCTGGCCTCGACCCTTCAGCCACGCTGGCGGGAAAGGCCGAGGAGCTCGGGGGCACCGGCCCGGACCAGAAAGGAGAAGGAGCCTCGACCACAGGCGCCAGCGAGAGATCCCAGACACCCAGCACGCCCAGGTCCTTTAAATTCATGTTTGTTAAAGTCACAGCATATGCCACTTTGGCTCAGCTGCTCCTAAGCTGGGAGTGGCCCAGGTTCAGCACGAGGAGGAGAAACGATAATCAAGGCCATCGGTTCACTGCTTAGATCCCTTGAATGTTGATATTTGAGCGTCTTCTAAAGTGGACTCAAGCTGGATGACGCGATTATCTCCCAAGCCGCCTCCACCTGAAACTTTCAGCTGTCCTTTTCAAGCTGAAATACATTTTCTCCCCCCCCCCCTCGGCGGGGGCGTTTGCTGTATGACAGCCGCAAAGTGGGCAGCGCCATCGACAGGAGACGCCACTAAACGTGTCAGCACAGGTCTGGTTGAGGTACCTTATCAGCCTGGACTAAGGGGGCCAGACGCTGATAGAACCCGTTCTCTGCACGCGGTTCATTTTGCGTTTGTTCACTTTCTCTCCCCCCCCCCCTCTGACACTAAAGGGAAACCGTTTCCTTTCACCGGTGGAGGGTGAGAATGTGAAGAATGCCTCTCAGCTTGCTGGGTCTTGTTCTCTCTCTCAAGGCTGCACATCTTTTAAATGTGTGTTTTTGTGCCCAGTGCTGTAACGGCACCATTGGATTTAAGGCTGGTGATGGTGGAAAAACTACTTTTACTGTGCCTTTTTTCAATTCAGCCACTTTTTTTATCATCAATATCACAGAAGGCTACGCTTAGTTCAAAAATATTAATGACGTCCATCAGCAGAGCGCTTCCTGCTTATATTGTCTGAGGCATGAAAGCAGAATGTAGGCGTTTAAGGAACAGACGCACTTGCACAGATTTTCTTTTCTTTTTCCCCCAGTAAAAACCTTTTCACAGTGTCTCAGCTGTCTCGTCTTTCAATCCAAGTCCTTCATTTGCAGACAGGAAAAGGACTCCAAGGACGAGGCGGCAAAAGTAGAGAAAGAGCTTGAGGAAATACGCAAGGTCATCGCCGAGTCTGGAGGAAAGCTGTCCAACCGAGTGCTGCAGTGCGACGTGAGGAAACAGGCTTTATAAACCCATCCACTTCTCACAAAATAACGACATGAGTCCTCAGTCAAGATAAAAGCCATACGTTGTTATTAGCCTACTGGAATATTTTGTTTTTAATAGACATTCTGGTCATGGGTGGTCTGTCCATGATGGTGGATTAGTGATGGTTAAAAGATCATTTAATGCCCGCCAAAGGTTCAACCACATAAAAACCTTTTCTAAAAGTGTTTTTTTAGAAGCAGTTTTCTGCCATGGAGCCCTCTGATTCCTCTGTGTAGTTGCAGTTTGCGAGGCAAAAGGCGGACGGCTCCACCACGATGGCAGTTCTCAACCCGGCAGATCCATCAGCAGGAGGTGGGTTCCTTAATAAAAAGCCTCTCATTCAAAAGGTCCCAGTGTTCACTGGTTCCAGCTCTCAAGATGTGCAGAACAACAACAGCGTGGACGCCTTCTTTCAGATGATTGGTTGGTTCTCTGTTACAGATGCCGGTTACTGCGCTGTGAAACTGGGCATGATGTCCAATCGGCTGCAGAGCGGTGTGAACAGCCTGCAGGGCTTCAGGGAGGATAAGCGGAACAGGATCACTCCAGGTAATACCCCCCCCCCCAACCCCCCGGGTTAAAGTAACTGCTCACGGCTAATATCAGCCACCCAGATCCCAGCCGAGGAGATAACGAGCGACCCTCTCCGCAGTGTCCTACGTCAACTACGGGCCGTTCACCTCCTACGCGCCCACCTACGACTCCAGCTTCGCCAACGTCAGCAAGGAGGACTCCGACCTCGTCTACTCCCTCTACGGCGACGAGTCCGAGTCTTTGGGCGCCGACAGGTACGCGCAGCAGGAAACGCCACGCTCCAGCTCGGAGGCGCTCGCACCGAGCGTCGAACCCCACACATTCCTTGCGGGCCACTTTCCCAGATCTTTTTCCACTCTGGTGGAAGCTGTGTGTGCTTTCTGTGCTGCATGCGGCCGTCTCTGCCTGGCAGTGTGCAGGCGGGGGTTCAGTCAACTTCCCCTCGCTCTCGGCTAAGACACGGATTCCTATTATATGTATTCTTATTCTTTTGGCAGCTTGTCAAAGTTCCTCGCCAAATCGGACGAGTATGCGTACAAACTGGCCGACAACGTCCTGGACGCACTGACGAACGGGGAGCATTCAAAAAGCCTGAAGGAAGCTGAACCGGTGAGCGCTCAAACCCATCCGAGTTCTCTGAGTTAAGAGGAATCCAGGGGCATTCAACTGACCAAATGTGTTGTGCTTCTCTTCTCTCCCCCCACCCCCCCGGCTGTCCAGCAGGTGGAAGAGGACACGAATACACGAGAGGACTCGGATGATATGGAGGTGAGAGGTAACAGCTGGACCCCGAGTGATAAACAGCCAGCGGGATGGAAACATCTGGACGGGTTTCATTTTGTCATTATGATGGCCTCCGCAGACCCTCGCTACGTCAACCAGCTGTGTCAACATAGCAGGGGCCAGCCTTTAGCTGTGCACGCATGGAAAGAACCCCCCCCACCCCCTTCCCCTCAAAACACAGCGGTGCTACTCGCGCAACGGTCCGCTGTCAAAGCATTCGGAGAGGCCCGTGTTTTCTTACCGTGCCCCGCTGGCTGAATCGCCCCTCAGAGCAGAGGAGGAAACCAAAGTACAGGCCCCTCCGTCAGGCACACAGCGGGCCTCTGTCCCGGCTGTTTGCTGCTCTTGGCCGCTCTCCAGCTCCAAGTCTCATCCCCCCCACTCTGCGTGTGTGGGGTGGGGGGGGTTATTTGCAGATTTTTCATTAGGTTTGATTTAAGCGGAGCAAAGAAGCAGCGCGACTAAAGAGGCTCCAAAGGGCCAAAGCGTTCCCTTGAAGCGTCGGGACGTCTAGTAGTGTGGAATCCCTTCCTCCGTCCCGACTAAACACACCACCCCTCCCTCCCCCCTTGTCTCTCGCAGGTAGCTCAACCCGAAGCGTCCAGCTGCAACAGGCTCGACCTCCTGCTCTGTGCTGCAGGCCCGCAGATGGCTGAGGAGCTCTCTGGGGGTAAAACGTCTTACTCTGTTTTCAGACTGCTCTTTATTCTACGTTGGTGTGTCTTCCAGGTTAAACAATTTAACATTTTGCAAGGACACGGTAAAAAGGCAACAGGTCAAAACTCAAAAAGATGTTATGGCTCGTAGCTTTTTCAGAATCCCAATGAAAACTAGAAAACTATTCTTTTAGTGGGAGTGTCGTTTTTATAATGAATCTATATAACCGCTATAAAACTAGCCTCTCTCGTGTGAGATCACAGATGTGATCTGTGAACCCTCCCCGCCTGCTGAGTTCAAAGGGACCTGTGAACAAAGACATCCACAATCACACTGCAAATGCTTTTGCCAATGAGGTCAATGGAAGAAAAAATAAAGCAGCCTTCATCTGAGGCAGTTTGACGAGCCCATTTAGTATTACATGTCATAGTATCCCATCATGCCTCCTCGCAGAGCCGACCAACGAGCCGCTAAAGTTTGGGGCCTGTGTTCTCGAGATGAGCAGGTCCCCGTCGGGACAAAGGAAGAATAGGTGTTTTGTGATCAACACGTGCAACAACCAAGGAACTCTGAAGGTACCGCGAGGTAACCGGAGAAAGCACTAACGGTATGTGTGTTTGCGACCCCCCCCCCCCACCCTCCCCGGTCTGTCACAGAGGCCGTGCTCTTCCAGAGGAAATTGGACGAGACTACAAAGCTCCTGCGGGACCTGCAGGAAGCACAGAAGGAGCGGCTGAGCGCTAAGCAGCCACCCAACATGATCTGCTTGCTGGCACCAACCGCCAAGGAGCTGGAGCTGGGTAAGAGCCCCCCCCCCCCCCGGGTTTCAGTGCAGACATGACGAATGGTATCGTGTTATAATGTTCTGTGCTTAAACCCAGAGCCTCCTGCGCAATAACACACTGTGAAATAGAGACTTAAACCGGAGCGACTGACCCCCCCCCCCCCCCCCCCCCAACACAACATCTGAATTAATTTGCCTTCGGCTCCTCCTTTGCCTGCAGCTGAGAAGGTGACTGGGAACTTGGCCGAGTTGACGGGTCAGGTGGCCCCGTGTGACGTCAGCAGTGTCCGTGGCATCAGGAAGGCCATGGGCATCGTTGCTCCTCCAGAGCCCCCGGGGCCCTTCATTGACCTCACCACAGGTAAAATACCCACATACTTGAATGACAGCAGATACAAACGTAAAAGATCTGAATGCATCCTCTGCCACCGAATAACATTTATTTTTGAGTAGTAAAATCTGAACTTAACCGTACAAATACAGCAGCGTCAACGAGAACTCAACATACATTTCAATGTTTACAGTTCAGGAGGCGGCTGAACCGATGGAGTCCTCGTCCGGGGATCAAGATCCAGCTCCAGTCATCACTGTATGATGAAACATCAAACTGTAAAGGCGGTTAGATAAGTTAAGTTTTGTATGAACGGTGCTTTTTGTGTGACATTTGTAAGCATTTCAGTCATTAAACCTCTTTTTTTTATATAAACCGTGGCTCTTGGAAAAACATCTTGTGACAAACTGCAGACATAGGAAAACATTTATTACATAGCTGTACAAAAACTCAACGTCACATTTGTTCACATAAAGGCCATTACGTATTTATCATTATTATCTACCCACAATTACAAACAAAGCGACAGCTTTAAAAGGTAAGGCCACAAGACAAATCGAGTTTCAGTTTGTCCCTCATCGCAGGACTTATGCAGACAAGCAGAATATTCCCTCCCAACAAGAGGACGTACATACGGCACATTGTGTACTTGTCACATAGGTAAAATCAAACACCACACCGCCGGATCCCAAAAGATCACATGAAGAGCAAAGGTGTAGATCCGGTAACTAAGATTTGTCCGGAGAGTGAAACTCCTTCTACTGATGAGGAGTTTTTATATGCATTCATGTCTGTCCCGTGTACCGCCTCCCATAAGTCCTGCTCATTACACAGTAACAGAGCAGTGAGTCCATCCCGTCTCCAGATGGGTTTCAAATTCCCATCCAAACAGAATCCATCGTTTTGTGTTTAAAGGGCCAGAGAGATATTTAAAAAAAAGAAATGCTGTATTTGGCATTAGTACAATACACTTGTTTTCTTTCCCTCTATCGCAAACATCTAAAGTTAAAGGACACACAAAAAAAAAAGTGACTGATCACTAGACATGAATGTATGGAGAAAAACTACCGACGGGCCCATCCTGAGCCGCTCAACGGGTCCGGAGTAGGAAGCGTCGAAGCCGGCAGATTTCATTCACTCACATTAGCAGGAAACGGCCGCCCGGTCCCTCGCGGGCACTTTGTGGAGTCCGTGAACCTCCGGGGTGCGAGGTGGGGGGGGGGGCGCCTCAGCTCAGACCCATCCCTTGCTGCTTGCTCATGTCGGTGCACAGGAAGAAGGTTTTCAGCTCCCCTTTGCCTTTGACGTTGATGAATCCCCGACACTCGCACGAGTAGCCCAGCTTCTGCAGCACGTCGGACGTTTCCACCGTCACCTGGAAGCAGGCGAGCGCGTCCCCCGGGTTAACGACATCTATTGTGTGTATTCTAGGCCAAACGCTGGGTAATGGAATCAATTATTTCCAAAAATCCAGCGGGGGGACTTTCTTGCGCACGGCAGTATTTTCTTATTAGCATGAAGCGTGAATCGCTGTGCAGTCACAGAGGAGGAGCGATGTGGGGTCGCAGGGCAGAAGTTAAAAGGGAACATTTGCCACCTGTTACTGTGTGTGCACGTCCGATTACTGCTGATGGGGAAACGTAGTCATCCCCATCAAATTCCCCTTTGAGTACTACATCCAAAGCTGCTGCTCCCCGCAGAGCACGCGGCAAGTTCACTACGTCTGATCATTAAGAAAATAAATATACTCACGGAATGTACAACTCTGGAAATATTCTCAGAAATACAGCCGTGTCCCTCTCTTGCATCCGAACAAAAGACCCACAGTGGAATCCTCTACATAAATCCTCATTTACAGCCAAATGTGAGCATTGAGCGGCACCATGTTGGAGGACAACCGTTACATTCAAATTATAAAGGAGGTCACGCGAGCCGTCTCTGAGTGGTCGGCGGTGACAGCATCTACGGCTCCCTCCCCCCCCCCCCCCCCCCCCCCCCCCAGAGACAACTAACACATATATTATATCCGACCCTCGGAGAACGGCAGATGTTGGCCTCTGTCTGAATGTACCTGGATCTTCCCCAGCTCCCCGGTGCTCTCCATCCGGCTGGCCACGTTCACCGTGTTGCCCCAGATGTCGTACTGAGGTTTCCTCGCCCCGATCACTCCGGCGATCACCGGGCCGTGATTGATGCCTGGGAAGAACAGCGAGTTACTGTCACTGTAGACTCATTGATCTCAATGCTTCACCTGTCAGTGGGTCTCTGGAGGAGTTGGACATAAAATGGATGTCCCAAACACTTCTGTTTACTAAACAAAGCTGGATTTTGTCTCGCAGTGTTTAAACTCCGATAAGAAGGTTGATGCACATTTCAATGTTTATGCGTTATGAATGTTTTTATCTTTGAAGAAACGTAAATGTTTTAAATAAACCTTTATACTGTAAGCTCTCCGTTAAGAATCAACTTTCAGGGAATAACAGTGCCAGCAGACACAGACAGACGTTAAAGTTGGGTTCTGTCTCCATTTAAAGGCTTCACTTTATTGAATAGTTCGAAGCTTTTGAGTGGAAATTTAAAATGCGCATCACAAAGCAGTATTTCTGTCAAAAGGTTAGAGATGTCGTACTTCACAACCTAATAATCCAGGGAATGCAACCGCTCTCGTGGCCAGGAGCGCTGCACAGGTGCCAACTGCGCACGTTGTAACCAAGGCAACCGGCCGGGTCCGTCGGCCCTGACGGAGCGGTGCACACTGCGGTGCAGTATTCAGTCAATGAAAGGTCTGTGCTGAAGCTGTCACTCACCCACACGGAGCCTGAAGCTGTTGAAGGAATGCCTGTTGATGCCGTCCAGCTTCCCGATCAGGGCGATGGCAAACTCCACCATGATGCCAATCTGGGCCTGCTGCCTCTCTCTGTCCTGTGAGCACACGTATAACAACATCAATGTTATATATATCTATATATATAGATATATATATATGACCCGGGTCTGGCGGTAGCTACTCCACCTGATTGTTCTCCTGACCGGGCGTCCCGCTGAGCCCTGCAGCCGCCATGTAGGTGCTGCCGATGGTCTTGATCTTCTCCACACCGCTGAACTTTGGTTTGGACAGCAGCTAAAGGAAAACAGAGCCCAGCTTTAAAAGATATCGACGTGACGTCATCTGCTGGAAACGAGCACTCCCTCACATTCCCATCCATTCATATTTCGACAGATGGGGATGTTTCCCTTGTGCCTCCTTGCAGTTCTGACCTCGTCAAAGTCAGCAATGATCTCGTTCAGGAGCCTCAGGCATTCCAGACCCTCCTTGTTGATGTCACACTCCGTGTAAAATTCTTTGAAATCCGGCACGGAGGCGAACATCACACAGACGCAGTCATAGGACTTATAATAGAGGTCCTGTTGGTGGGGGTGACATCAAAAACACACACACACAAAAAAAAAAAAAAGTTATTCCTTTTACCCCGAAGGAGGGAAGAAATGTTCCATAAAAGCTCCCTCGGCTTCTACTAGTTCTGTTGATGACTTAAAGACAGTTTAAGGTTTGGGCCTGAATTCTTGAACGTTGATAGAAGTCGAGTAAAGTGCTGAGTAATGTTTCGCCAAACTTATTTCAGACTGCAGTTCCATCGAGAGACTTTGTGATCAAAGCGGCAGCCTCACCTCGTTCTTCTTACTCTCGCCCACAAACAGCGCTGCCACGTGGGCCGGCAGCACGTTCTCCAGCAGCAGGCGGTTCAGGTTCTCCCTGGTCTCGATCTCGTCCTGCTCCGTGCGGTTCTTGTACTTCAGCAGGAAGTCCTGGCGGAAGCAGGACTCGTTCTGTCGGGCACAAACGCAGTGAGCGAAGAAAAAAAAAAAAAAACTGCATTTGTTGCGGTTTCTTGGTTCCATTATAAACACTCGGAGGTGGGGATTGTCCTCACCTGTTGTGAGATGATGAGCATGGTGACCAGGAACAAGGTGATGTAAATGCAGCTCATCACCTGAGGGTGTTTCATCAGCCCCAACCATGTCAGGACGGTGTGATTTTCTATGCTGCGAACAAAAAAACAAACAACAACAACCCTCATGGCTCGACTTTGCTTCCATTTGCGCGGTTTACACTCTGGTGAATAAATGTGCACCGTCTCTGAGGAATCGTGACTCTAGCATTTTATAACCAGCTGCTCTCGATTTACCTGCTGCAGTTGCCGTTGGACTGCTGAGCGTAGAGAAGGATTCCGTAGAACTCAAAGAGTTCCCTCTTGGTGCTGAGGATGAGGATGTAGTACACGGTGGAGGCCAGGACGAGGAAGAGCACTTTGAGCTCAAAGCTTACCCGCAGGAAGATGCCGCATGCGATGAGCGACAGGATGCAGCAGTACACCGAGTACTGAGGGAGAGAATTCACGTGTTCGGTTTCCCATTCAGTCCTGATATTTAAACGTTTGGTCATTGCCGACTGGTTAAACAAACCCATCGCTCACAGGCAGGTAGATGAAGTCCAATCCCGGCTCACGGGAAGCGTTTGCCACGACAGCGGAACATTCCGGCACACGCGTCTCGACGAAGCACTGCAGAGGCATAAAAGAAAGATCAGAGGGACGGGCGACGCGCTTTGAAGATCAGGCGCAAGCCCGGGGGAAAAAACCCGCCGCCTCACCAGGTTGAACACCGCCAAGACGACGATGGCCGCAGTGGTGACGGTGGCCAGAGGGAGGCGCACACACGGCCGCTTCACCACCGCCTCGGACACCGCCGGCAGCCACTGGCACCTCGACAGCTTCTCAGGCAACAGGCGCTGCAGAGGAGAGAGGGGGGGGGGGGGGGGGGGGGGAGATAAGACTCAAACAGGCATTTCACACAGGCCGGGCATCTGCAGACGTCACGCGCGAGGGACGTCTTCCTCCGCCGGGCTATTTCCAGGGAAGGAATCCGTCTGCGAAGGGGCCCCCGGTCGCCAGGTGTCGTGGGCCAGGTCAGGAGGTCGGCCATAGAAAGCTACGGTGAACGCACAAGGGGAGGGGAGGGGGAGGCGGGGGGGCGGGGCGGCTTCCATCCCAGACCGAGTGAGTCTGTCCCGGCCTTCAATAACAAAAACATTTGTCTCTTGGTTTGTGTTCTTGGCGTCTGAACATCTTTGTTCTTAATTTGCGGAGGGATGGTTTAGTTATGGCCTAAAAAGCGCTTTGGACTTTTTGATCCACCTTTGTATTATTAGGACAGTTCAACCACAGGTGGATGTTTGTTTGTGTCCAGTGAATGAAAATCCCTCCAGGCATTCCCAATACATCACATTAATGAGAATAGGACAGAAGTGAGGCCACAGTAACCTCGACCTTTGACTTTTTTTCTAGATGTGTTTTATTTTGAGATTTAAAGTTTGTTCCATGAGCTTGGAAACATGAGTGCAAACATCAATGTTATTAAAAGCACAAGGTCAGTAGCTGTTTTGGAGTTTGCGATCAAATCACAAAATTGTCTTTTTATCCAGCATTTAATTTAGAAAAAATAAGGAATGTAATTTGAACATTGTGTGTTGCCCGAAAAATGATAGTGAAAAAAATTACATCCTGTGGGAGGACTTTTGGACACTTATTCATTGTGTGTGGCATTCACAGACCCTGAAATGTAATAATAATAAGAATTTTACATTTAATTTTCCCTTCCGAGCACACAGAAATTCAATTAGTGAAATACCATGTTGTGAGAAAATCATTCAAGTTCGGGTCAGGGCCAGCATTAAAAAAAAAGCCGATGTGGGCTGAAAGGTTGTGATGAAGGAGCGATGGCAAAAACCTGTGAGGCTTTTTTCCGCCCCCCCCCCCCCACCTTCTACCAACCCAAATGCTACCTGAGAACAGCTGCCCAACTTGAACTTCAACCAGGTGAATATCAAAGACTTAAGACAACGGACCTGGAAGTGCCCTGCAAAACAGATGGCCAGGGTCAGCAGCAGCAGGCAGACCAACACTCCAAACGACGCCCCCAACATCTGCCGACTGAGGGAGACCAAGGAAATACAGAAGACTTACGGACACGGACCTGGGGCTTTTGGGTAGGACTTAAGGGAGGGAATTCTGGTCATACTCACTCCTTTGTGACAAACATCTGGACGAGAAAGACGCTGAGGAAGATGCCGGTGGCACAGCCAACGTAGTGTTTGAACATCGGCAGGTCCAGGGCTCGGTACTCAGAGGAGGAGAAAAACACGCCCTAAAATCTCTTGATCAGCAACAGAATGCTTGGATGGAAATGATGGAGGTGTGGAACGTTTTAACGCAGATTTGTGTTAAAAACTTACCTGTTTTTCCAGATCCTTCTTTGGAAACCACAGAGCTAAGCTCCCGTTCTCTTCAGACTTGGACCACTGCCTGAGAGGCAGAAGGAGAGCTTTAGGACAAGGCTAAATTATGTGGACTAATCCACGACAGCACCATCTTGATAGCAATATTTCTATTAATTATGCTTAAATGCATTTGAATAGTTATGTTTTAATTAGTATTTAGGCCCAGCGTTTAGTCATAGAATCACTGACATCTGGAGGATTCATCACCAGAGGACAATAAATGCCAATAAATTAAAAAAGATGACAATAAATTCATCACACACCAAAGAGATAAACGGAGCCAAAAAATGTCAGCGAAAGAAATGTATCACATTGGCATGCCTAAATATATTGATTTATTATACCATTAATGCTATTTCCATTCAATCATCAAAGTGCAAACGGCTGGAACATTTCAACTGGGAGAGAAGAAGACTGCAGCCGAGCCGGTCATCATTTTCATTCGATTTGGGCTATGTTATTATTAAATACATGACACGTGATTTCACGTGTGGTGAAAATGGAAACGGGGCTTACTTGCTGCTGAGCTCATCTATGGTGGTAGTCATCTCGTTGTGCAGCTCTTCATCAAACTTGCTCTTCTGGGATTTGTTCCTGCACCGAAAAAACGGCCAAATGGACAATTAGGAGGAGGCAGGCAGACAGAAGCAGTCGCTGAAACAGGCGCCCGGGAAACCAGATCAACTCATGCAGGTTACTCCGGTCCAACGTGGTTAATGCCATTCCGAGCATTAGTGCGAGAAAGGAAAAAAAAAAAAAAAAAGTACGGTCTTGTGCCTTGTGAGAGGGTTATCCGGGGAGCGAGAACTGCGTGTTAGATGATCCCTGTGTGGGATCCGGCTGGGGGGGGGGGGGGGGGGGAGCTCGGACTCTGTCCATGAAGGAAGCGCAGCCTCAGTGTTAAATGGGAGCATGTGGACCCACTCTCGGGACGGGAAAGGAGCAGTACAGGCACTCCACTGCTCGGGTTAGTGTCGGGACACCAAGGCAGCAGTTCTCAACCTGTACGATATTTGTTATTTGACACCGATTTATTGATTGCTGGAATGACTTAAGACATGTTTGCCTCTACTCCACCTCCAGACAAAATAAATACAAAATCAAACAATATTTAAATACATCCTGAGAAACTACATGAGGCGATTTCTGGTTGGAACAGCAACAGTCAAAAGTTTGGACATGCTTTCTCATTGAAAACTACCTTTGACTGTTACCGTATGTCAAAAAATAACCGTCTAAAGTTTACATCTTACAACACGCAGCTCTGAGCGTGCAATCCGTTTGTTGTCGTCTTCCGGGGTTTCGTACGCCAAAAGGGTTGAGAACTACTGCACCGAGGGACCAAGGGCCCTGCAGGCCACGATGCCGCCGCCGCCGCCGCCCCCCCCCCCCCCCCACACTCACTTATAGCTGCTGAACGGAGGGGCGGGAAAGGAGAACGGTTCCTCTAGAGACTCATCCAAGCTGTCCAGCAGTGAAACACAAACACAAACCCATCACAACAAAGAAGTGGTGTGGCCCTAAAAAGAAAAATAAAATCTCCACCCAAAGCGGCTAATAAGAGACGAGAATCGTTCTGGTGAACAAAAGAAGCACACGCGTGGGCGCATCTCTTTTCTTTTGCACTCAGACGTGTTCACTAGCTGCGCTGCAGGAGAGAGAGAGAACGCATGAATGAAAATCAAGAGCATAAAGATCCGTTCCGATCCCATTGCTCCAACCCGCAGTGTTTGTGTAGGTGAGCCCTGCCCGCTAATCAGAAGCTTCACTTTAGACGTCTCTTTCCGCGAAAGGCTCACTGCCACGCCGGGCCGAGGGAATCGAACCGCAGCCAACTACAGCGGTCCTCGGCTTGCGTTGTTGGAAGCTAATGAAAGGGCTCGTTAAGGAGCGCCGCGGCAACGCCTGCCAAAGTTATGGGGGAACGTTTGGGGACCAACTCCTCTCGCACATGATGGAAACATATTTTTCAAATGACGAGAACCTTCACTCCCACTGGGGTGCGTTGAATGTAATAGATGGACATGCGTAGTCAGTGAGTTTCTTTCCCCATAGCACACCTCAAATCTCATAAATACCACACAAAACATCCTGCATGTTCATGGTAAGCCTCTTTAGATGAAACAATCAAAATGACCTGAAACCTGAATGACCGTCAACTCTTCTCAGCATTCACCTGGTGCGTTATGTTAATCGCTCCGTGTGTGTTGCTGAACATGTTATTGTTAAGGAAATGATGGGATGGAGCGATGACCAGTTGAGATTCCATGAACGGTCGGGGGGGGGGGGGGGGGGGGGTCCTGGCAGGAAAAGGAAACACTTGGCAGCTATGGACCAACAGGGTTGTTGCACAAGCTTCAGTTACACTGTTAATGTGTGCGTGCGCACTCGCTCCGTCACAGTTCAATATATATGCAGCTTCAAACAATAATAGTCACCTCTCGGTCATCTTGGAGCCGGCGGCTGGTCGCAGAGGGATGTCCTGGAAAAGACAAGAACCTATGATGTGCGTTGAAAACTGGCAACACGGAAACTTAATTTATTCAAATTAATTTAAGAATTAAATTCTATTATCAACGATGGGAATAAAAAGGATTTTAGCAGCAAAAAGTTACCACAACAAGACGATGAATGAGCTGTTGCCCTGTGAACGACTAATAAACCGTCTCCTCACCTTGGAGCGGGACTTTCCGTTGGCGATGGCGTCCGCGATGAAGCCCTCTCGACTCTGAAGGTGAGCAAAGGGTTTGACGGCGCCCCAGGACTCCAGGTAACGGGTCATACGCACCGACGCCCTCATCTTCAGACCGTCATTCACCCGAGGTTTGGGCGCGTTGCGGCTGTTGGACGTCGGATCCTTGGACTTGGACACACAAGCGCACGGGATTTAGCCGAGGCGGGGACATCAGGGTGAGCACGTTCCATGACTGAGAGTCACTAGAGAGCTCAACTATCGGCTCAACTATCTTCTAGGAGTGTCTGTGGAAATCCAGTGCAAGTCTTACGAGTTCGGGGTTAGGTGGACGAACAAAGGACTCACCCGAGGATCAATGACCAGGTGGGTTTGGACGTTGAGCTCCTTCAGGTAGGGGTCCCTGAGGTGGCCGTTGCCGTCTTCCACTTCGTAAGCCTTATTCAGGTGCTTCAGAGTGGCCTCTGTGATGTGGACACGTCTGACCGAGGGAGTAGCAGGAGAAAGATTTCATGGGCGCTCATTTTACTGCAATGACACTATTGTTATTTATTTCCTTAATGAATTTATTTTCAAATCTAACATTCAGAATATCCCGTGAATTTTGTTAAATTATTACATAAGGTTACGTTAAGGTAAAGAAACATTTTAATTGTTATAATGTAATGAGTTTTATGCAATTCATCTCATCAGAGTTGCATTGTGTTTCAGCATGTAACTGAATGTAATAATAATATTAATAATATAATAAATTAATAGAAACAATTATCCAAAATATGAAACGTAAATGTCTTTAAAGAGCCATGAAACTCATGATGTAAAATGAACACAGCCTACCCCGGAAGGCCCCCGGACTCCATGTGATTGGCCAGCGTGACGTCATGTGACCAGACGTCAAACTGCCACTTGCGAAGGCCGATGACGCCGCAGAGCACGTTGCCCGAGTGCACGCCCACTCTCATGTTGATGTCCACCCCTGTGGCCTCCCGTACCTGCCTGGATGAGGTCACACAGCAATACAAAAGCTCATTGTTTGTGTTTGCAGAACACACTGCAGCTATGATATCACAAAAAAAAACCTTCATCCATGTATTCCAAGTGTGCTTTTTGCTTTTAAAAATCGAGGGACAGAACGCGTCAATTTAGGGTGCAGGGCGACGGTTGGCAACAAACTCACTTGATGGCTTCGCACATGTCCAGCCCCATCTTGACGCAGTTCTTGGCGTGTTTCGGCAGAGAGACGGGCAGCCCTGACACGCAGTAGTAGCAATCCCCGAGGATCTTGATTCTCATGCACTCGTTTTCCTACAAGGGAAATGACGACGAGAAGGGGAGAAACCTGCTTATTTGCCTGGTAAATATTCTAAGGGTTAAATGTCATACACAAGTTTTGGCTAAGAGGTTAAGAGTTGTTCTCAATAACTAACATGAAGACATTTTAAACGACTCACCTTGGCGATTTGGTCGAATTTTCCAAACAGCTCATTGAGCATAATCACGAGTTCTTTGGGGGAACAGTCGCTGGCCAGTCGGGTGAAGCCCACAATGTCGGCGTATAGAATACTGGAAGAAAAAAGAAAAAAAAACATACAGGAAGAGTCAGTAGTGACAACAGCGGCCTTCGAAGTCGCCATACAGGAAGCTGACACCTGCAAACCCCCCCCCACCCCAAAAAGAACCCCATGCAACCAGTGTCATTGTTAAACTTCCAACGACCCAGTGAACACAATTCATGTAACTTCTGTCCATCTGTAATAATGTCCATGCTGTTTACAAAAAAAAAAATATGAGGAGACCCGTCCCGTTGTTTCAATCTGTCAATCAACTTTAAAAACTGATCCGAATGACCTGCTGCACCGTGAAGCACTCAACCAGTCTGGAGTGCAATGAACCATTTTTTGTCCTCTAAATGTTAGAGTGTTTTTGGCCCATTATGACCCATTATGAAAATGTTGGCTCCTGAGTTGGGATGTAGGATTTCAGGCAAAAATTGAAAGGAAAAAAATAAAAAAATCCTCTGCCCATCCTCCCATTACCCTCTAGCAGACCCCATCAGTGACTCATTACAAAGCCTGTCTGGTTCAGCGCTGACTCACAGGTTGTTCATCATCTCAAGCTGCCCATCATTGGACCCCAGAGGGCCGCGGTTATCTCATCTGACGTCTGAAAGACCCCCCCCGCCACTACCAGCTGGGAAGTTCAACCTACACCGGGGGCACCAGACTTACAGCACGATGGGAAACGAGGGTTCACATCCTTTCAAACTATGTGCATTAGGAATAGAAAAATACCACAAAATGCCACCAAAGACGACGCGCAGGCCGCTGGTTTTACTTTACCGGCACCGGGCTGGTTGGATTTAGGCGGCCTGGGAGAAGCTCGGTAACTCACCGGGTGGAGCGACCTCACTGCCCCTTTGTGCTCTGACTCCTCACTCAAAAAAAAAATAAAAAGGTACAATTGGCTTTCTGGAGACCAGCAGAGGGACACAGATGCCGCACCTGTTTCATTGGCTGACTGAAAAAGGGCCAGGTGCTCCGTGAGAGAGACGCTGCAGCTGCAGAGCGGTCAGACTGCGGTTATTAAAAGGGATACGTCAGGGTCGCCGTCATTCAACGCCACGTCACTAAATGAACATAATGGAACTCGTACTTTCTGTGTTCACCAGGACCTCTTGATCAAGGGCATAACCATGGTTTAGACATTGGGGGGGGGGGGGGGGGGGGGGGGGGGGGGACGACACAACCCCCCAATGCTTGGTTACGCCTTTGCTCTTGATGGTGAGAGACTAAAACTTTACTGTCCAAACCTTCTAATAGACAGGATTGCCTCAGTGGATAGTAACAGCTAATTCTGCTAAATTAATAAAGACGCTGGTGAAAAAGGATTCATGACTGGGTCGCCGCTGTGGAAACTGACAGTCATCATGACCTGTCTTCACAATAAGGGGCCAGGCTTCTGCACTAATTTCTATGTATTTTAAGAAGGTTTGTGGTTCTACCTGACGTTCTCGTGCCGCTTGACGTAAAGACTGTGGAAGTTGTTGTCTTTGACCAGTCGCTGTTGTTCTTCTTTGTCTTTACAGTCTTGCAAGCGCTCCATGATCGCAAGCTTCATCTTCATGGAGATGTAGACTGGAAGCACAGATTGCAGCAGGTTCTCCTGCGAAAACACACACACTCACAGTGAGTTACATCAATGCAATTTGGGCGTGGCAGGTTTATTTGACTGTAACACTCAGTGCACATTGAGGAGAAGAAAAATGCCACCTGGGAATACACACACACACACACACACAAACACACCTACTCACACCAAAACACATAGACAAGCACAGACTCCTGCACCCACTTTCGTCAACATCACACTCTTCAATATCCAGCATTCGGCTTCTGTCCCATGAAGCAGAACGAGCTGTTGGTGCTTCAGTACCAAAAGAAAGCGTTTAGAGCAGCGGTGTTTGACGAAGGCACGTTGGAACAGGTTTAAATGCAGGCAGTGATACCAAAGCGCTTCAAACGCCGCGTCGCCGTTCTGCCACGACAGCGAACACGACGAGGGAGAACATTCCCCGCTGCTTCAGCGCGTGTCATTAATTCAGTAATAAAATACCACCAGAGTGAGGCTGGCGTGATTGTCAGAGGCCCAAGAAGTGTTCAAAGTCCAATGGCTTGATTAAGACAGAAATCTGAAGAGGCAACTTCTCAAGAGAGGAATTAATCCCTCTTCAAAAACCACCTGAGGGGCCTTTGAAGGGACTTTTTTTCCTTTATGAACTGCGCTTTAAGATCCAAGCAAAGAGCCCTGTAAGTCAAAACGACGTAATCCGGCCAATAAAATCTGGATTTCTTGCCATGAGGAGTGCGTGTGAACCGTGAAGTCCGATTCCTTGAAGTAATTTTCAAAGAGGATTTGGATCTGGGCTTCAGGCGGTGGGAGGGGGGGGGGGGGGTCACCTGAGGACATTTGCATGGTTGTTTTGAAGCCAGTGTTCGTTTTGGCTCTCCGAAGTCTCCAGGTCACTGTCTTTGTCTCCTAATTCACCAGAAATGAAATCCCCCAAAGAATCTGCTGTAGCCAACACACCTCTTCCTTCACCACGCAGCGTCGGTTTGCTCAGCATTACAGCAAGAGTTCAGATTACTTTTCACTGTAGTACGGATTAGTTTGCTTCCCGGTGTCGAATTTTATCATGTAGTTCTTTGCCGAAGCCAAGTGTGCTGTCAGAAAGCCTTTTATTTCCCCGGAGAGCTTCTGGACAATCTCCAGGTTTGTGGAGACTTCTCAAGGACTCAAAAGAATAAAACGACACCTAAAATGAATTTATCTTATCTTGCAAAGAGGTGAATGTGCTTTGACTCAAAGCATCCCAGCTTTCCACATTTGATTAATTTTTAAATGAGTAAAAATAAACATACAAATTGGAATTGACATTTTAAGTCTATGTAAACCAAAAGTGAAATCACCCAACTTGAATCATCACTTAGGGATCAGGTTGTGACCACACAAAATGTGGGAAAGGTCATGGCCGTCAAATACTCAATTAAGGCGAGGGATTTTGTGATTTAAGTTTCTATTTTTCTAAAAGAATGTGTGTATAAATGAACCTTTTCAGTTTCCCACTGAGTCTTGAGCATAACAAATCACCTCCTATAAAGCAGCCTTGGTCTTAACTGTAAGATCTGCACTTGATGTTTAGATTATATTATTAAATACAATATTTAGTCTTATTTGAAATCAATATAAATGACTTTCAATACTAATGTACAGAACATATCTGGAGCATAGAAAAAGAAGAATGCGTTTTCAATTCAGTGGCATGCATGTACATGGGTTCCTCATGGGTTCCTCATGGGTTCCTCGTGGATAAACGGCCATGATCTTATGTCCCTGTTGTCTTTGGTCCTCAGGCTCTCCTTTATGAGCTCCGATTCAAATGTTAACGTAAATATCGTTCCTTCGTCTCTTCCTAGGCAACCCAACCGCTTACCCGGCGCCGGACTAAGCCACGGTGGTTTTAAAAAGGTCTCCAAAGTCAAAGCGAGAAAGCGCAGATGCATCTAATTTAAAAGGCATCGCAAGGGAAATCCAATTTGTGAAGGATTTGTTAGTCGCAATGAAAACATCCACAGAGAAGAGTCAACATGAGGCCAGCCGAAGGCAAAGATGAAATAAAATAGAAAACAACAAGCCCCGACTAGCAATTCTGATCATTAGTCTGTAATGTTTGTCTCAGTTATAAAGATGATGCAGAAAAATATAAAAGACGTTACAATTTTCAGCTACACTTTTCCTCACTAATAAAAAGGTTGTTATTTAGTGTAGTTATTTTCTTAAAGAAATACTACGAATATGATTGTTTTCTTCAGGATACAATTCAGCCACTTGTTAAAGGAATCCAGTGTGTTTCACACACCTGTTGTCTTTTTTCTATCTCCAGCTTCATCCGCATACTCAGGCACCTCAAGGTGTCTTGAAAGGTCTGCCTCAGGGTTTTCTCCATCAGGACCTTGTGGAAGGCTCCCACCCCGCAGCCACACAGGAACACCAGGGCATTGGACAGCAGCTGCAGAAACAAGACAAGGTGGCAGACGTTAGCATGCACGGTGCTGCTGGCACGCAATATTTGCAGGAAACGCATGCTGCAGCTATTTATGTATATTTGTATACATTTTTAGTTTCTCTTATATTGGGCATAGCTACATCATTTCATAGTACAGTTTAACTTAATTTAAATTCGGGCTGTCAACATAAAATGAATTAATGCAACAAAATATTTTAACGTAGTTAACGTACGTTTGATTACTTGATTGCTGAAAACCGAAACGGCTGCAGTCAGTTACATCAAGAAGGACAGAGCTTTTTGCATTAGAAGTGAAACAGAGTCAAACAGAGTCTGCAGAGGACCACCACCGTGTCCCTAAAAGACCTTGGTTTGAAAACGCCCTGGATAAATGTGGGGAGATTGTTGGCACTTCAAACACAGAAGTTCAACATGTTCCACTAGGTGGACTTCTGCCTCCATGATGATCAAATGTGTGTAGTTTTGTGTTGAAAATAACATTAACAATGTGTAAAATAGGGGTTTTCTAAAGTGATTACTCATTACTTGTAAGATTTAGTCGTTAGAAGAAAAACAAACATTCTTTAAAAACAACATTGTAACAACAACAACATTCATTAATCGCCATTCATCAAGATGAATGAATTTCAAAATGTGCGATTAATTAGTTAATTTTTTTTAATCTATTGACAGCCCTACAATAAATACCTTGAATCTTATTTTTAATTTAGCATATTTGTCTGAATTCTGCTTGTTTTTTGGGGGTAAGAAAGTAGTTACACACAAACCCTGAGCTGCAGCTTCAAAGGGGAGATAACTTGAACACATATAACTGTAACCCATTTTGGCGTTAAGCCTTTAACACACGTCTGCAACGTTCAGATTGAACTGGTCTCACCTGTTTGGCAAGGTCAGGAGGGTGGTTATCGTCGTAAATGGTGAGGCGCACTGTGAGGACCACGACGTGCGACAACGAGGAGATGATGCTCAGCGCCACGGCGTACCACAGCTGGAACGGCAGCATGGTGTACACGGTGAAGATGATGAAGAGGAAGAAAGGCACCTGCGGAAAACACGAAGGGATCCCGTCATTTCAAGAAGCCGAGACCCCGAAAACGAACTCGTTTGATAACGCAGAGTCATCCGGCGCCTTAACAAAAAAGTTTGGGGAGAGGAGGTTACCTGGTCCCACGGCAGGATGATGGGGCCGCTGAAGATGAAGGTGTAGCCCATGGTGAGGTGCGTCGCCCACACAATCAGGCCCAGCAGACGCCTCCATCGCTGCGAGAGCATCTCCGTGCACACCAGCATGAACACGGCCAGGAACACGCACAGGCTGCAGCTCACCACGCTCACAAAGGCACAGTGTTCCTTCGCGCTCTGTTCCGGCAGCAGGGAATGAACACACGTTTTATTACAGTAACATCCGTTCGGAATGTCATGGTTTTTCCCGTCAGAGGCCGCTGGACCATAGAGGTCAATGCGGCGTGGCCCCACTATTATGTGCCCAGTGATATTTGTTAATCTGCGCAAAATATAGGCTTTTCCTGCACGTCCTCTCCGCTTGTCTCCGCGTCTCAGCTGGGCTCGGGCCCAAGAAGCCCAAAAGAGGCGGGCCTAATAAGCAGTTAGCCAATCACTAATTAAAGCCCTTCGCCGCGACATCCTTTCAAGAGTCTCACATTTCTGGTTTTATAGCATAATTCCGCCAACTGGTTTCAAAGAAAGAAAATAACTTAAATCCCATTGAAAATCTATGGAAAGAACTGAAGATCAAGATTCATAGAAGAGGCCCACAGAACCTTCAAGATTTGAACACTGTGTGGAAGAATGAGCCAAAATCACCCCAGAGCAAAGCATGCGACTAGTTCCTCCAGACAGGAGGCGTCTTGAAACTGTCATTACCAACAAAGGCTTTTGTACAAAGTATTGAATAAATATCAGTAAGTGTGTTCAATACTTTTTCCCTGTGTCATTTCACATAACTTCTGAACCTCTTGTTTTGGTTTCTTTGAGTGTGTGTATTACTTGGGGTGTTACCAACATCTGGTGAATTTCATGCCAATAGCTCTTTTGGAAATATATTTAGTGAGAAAAAACATATACCTGATTTTATATAAATATATTTATCCTTTAATATATTTATTGTATGATATTTATATTGGATATTAATAATAGTTAGTGTATATATATATTGATATACTGAATTGTTTGGCGCATGGTGGCGCATGGAGTAGCGTGATGCCCTGGGAGCAACAAGTTTGACAGTTTGAACCCCGGCTGCTCCATGTGCCATGTTGAAGTGTCCCTGAGCAGGACACCTGACCCCTAATTGCTCCCAAGGCAAAAATGTAATGCATGGGTTATAATGCAATGAAAGCTTTGGATAAAAAAAAAAAAAAGACATGTAATGTAAACGTAATGTGTGAAGATGTCCTTATTATGTTAAACTGTTGGAATACAAGTTAAATGTTTAACTGCAAAGTAATAATGCGTGTTTCATACCTTTTTTTGCATTGAATCAAACTGGGATGTTTACTGAAACTGATTAGCTGGCCTTACATACAAAAAAAATCCAATCCAATCTTTTTGTATGGTAAGTCTGTTTGTTTATCTACCCAACTGTATTTACATTGGAATCGACTGTCAAATGAATGAAATGCTTGCTTATAAAGAAACGTATTGCTTGTTTCAGACGGGTACAAGATGCACAGCCATCGATTTTCCTCAGCAGTGAGACTCGTGTCGGGGTTTGTGCTGTTTGCTGCAGGCCATCGTCTTCCTGACAGAGTTACTGTGCAGTGAGAGGACAGAGATCCGGTGCATTTATGTGCGTGGAAGCATGTTTGTGAGAACATTTGTCCGTGAGTATGTTGTGCATGGACGCAACAACTGTGGTCGTCCATGCGAACAATTGTGTTGGCGTAAGTGGGAGAGAGAGAGAGAGAGAGAGAGAGAGAGAGTCGCAGGGAGAGCACGAGAGGAAACAAGGGGTTAAATGAGAGCTTAAGAGCGAGACAGACGTACAAAGTCAGTGTTAATGGATCTCTGCTCAGAGAAGGCCATCTCTGCATTGTATGTTGAGCTTTCTGGTTACCATGGCAGCGCATGGAAAAGGCCAGATCTCAACTAAAGCACTACGCGGCTGTGGGTCTTGAAACCTTTTTGCGGGCAGAAAAAGAACAATTAATTCAATAGAATTAGAATTCAATTCTATATGAATAAGAGCCAAAAACCCGTGGACAGATATATTCAGAATGCTCAAAGCATGGCACTCGAAAGTCTTCTTCACATTTGTAGGATATAACATTGATGTCACAATAACCTTTCTGCATATATGTTTGTGGTGGTCTCCCTGATCTGTACAGATAAACATCAATGATCACAGTGTGCCGTGTGCAGAACGTCTATTGTTTCTCTACACTAAATGTGCACATGTGTGTTCCTGCCAGCGTGACGCATTCCTGTGATGAAGTCACATGGGAAGACTGATAACCGGAAGGAATGCATCACCTCTAATGAAACGTCATCTACGTCCACCAACGTCCTCTCACAGCTCTTAGAATCATTTTAAGAGGACAAAACTACAACGTGAATCATCCCTCCAATCAGGGCCTGAGTCTGGTGGTGGTGCCCCCCCCCCCCCCCCCCATGCCCCTACCAGGCACCCCCCCCCCCCCTTTGCATTTCAACAAGTGTTATGCAAGCTCCATCCCAGCATTTTCTCTTAACTCTTCTGTACCCCGGGCAACTGTGTGTGTGTGTGTGTGTGTGTGTGAAGCCAGCGGACGAGAAGGAAGGAGGGGAGGAGGGGAAAGAGAACGGAATGTGTGTGTGTGTGTGTGTGTGTGTGAAGCCAGCGGACGAGAAGGAAGGAGGGGAGGAGGGGAAAGAGAACGGAGGGCACGGGTGATGGTTTGTCCAGTGATGGATGAGGTTGTTAGTTTGAGAATTTGAGAACATTTTAACGTCACAATTTACAATCCGGGAGTAACTCCGATAAATGAGACAATTGCGGGAAGTGGAATTGCGTGTTTGTGAGTTTGTGTGTGCACCAGCGAGAGACAAAATGAGGATACTTGTGTTTACATCAATGAGGGATGTGGCAGTTTCAAAAGGACTGGAAGATCTTTATGTACCAGGACAATGGCTGAGTGAAAGGGAGTGTGCCCGAGATGCAGCAGTAACACAATAGAGGGAAGGTTACGATGCTTTTTCCAACAAAGGAAAGTAATTTAATCTCCGGGGGGACGGAGTCAGTTTTCTATACGACTATGCTGCCCTGACTCTGAATGCAACGCTACCTGCCACCGTGCCAACATCAACAGCTCATCGGGCGGGGCCAATTTAACCTGCCTCTTCCTGCTCAAGATCACAATCACCGGCTCGACACCTTTGACAGCTACATTATTTTAACCAATGTTTGTTTTCTTCTCTTCAGTATTTAAATAAACCCTAAAAAGGGAGGCTTTGTTTTAAGCGCAGCACGGTGGTTTATTTGGCACAGAGACAAATAGAGTCTGCAGGCATATTTTGCACTCAAGTACTTTTGCGCAAAACTAAAGTGCTGCCAGCCACTGTTGTGTAGCTCGCCGTGACCCCTGACCTCACTGTGGAGAAAGGCAAGGCACTTACCTGAAGGAGAAGTATCACCAGCAGTATTGAATGTACCTGATTATGTTTGACGGCTGCATTTCCTCAACCTGATCCTTTCTCTGAAGCAAAT
Organism: Pungitius pungitius; assembly: GCF_949316345.1. Classification (NCBI taxonomy): domain Eukaryota; kingdom Metazoa; phylum Chordata; class Actinopteri; order Perciformes; family Gasterosteidae; genus Pungitius; species Pungitius pungitius. Next base: position 20,341,657 of record NC_084903.1, read on the forward strand.
GAAAGATATCTTCTGTATTCTCGTGTCTATTTCCCGCGATGCCCTCCTTCACATTCAAACAGTTACACAATCACTTAATCACTTCCAGGCAGCTCGACTGCTAGTGAAGGGGAGTTGAGTGCATTGTTTAAGTAGTTGTTGGGGGAGAGGAGAGTGTTTTTCATTTGTCACAGTTTCACGGCCGACGTCGAGGTTCAAACTGGCCGTCCAGCCACATCCTGCTACATCTCTCAACGTTGTGCAGGTGCTGCCGTCCTAATGGGCCGCATTGGTCCAATGTGAAAATGACGTCGGGCCGGGCACCTCGGAAATAATTCTCAACGCAACTACATTTTTGAACAATGAATACAAAAAAAAAAATCAGAGGAGCTGTTGATATAAGGCCTGTCAGTAGAACACCAACACTAGCAATGATCTAAATGCAGAAACACGTAATTGAATCAACACCTCCACCTATACATAGCTGACACGGGTCCGCTTGCAGAATGAAGTATGTGTCATAGGAAACCACATTGACATTTGTAACTACTCTAACAACTAAAAATACGCACAACACAGCCTTTGTTGCACAGTCATGTGGCCTCCTCGCTACATATCTTTAAAATAATGGATGGGTATTTATCAAACGTTGTTGTTTATTCCATAAATGTTGAACATCCTTTAACAAACATAATTTCCCATAATCCCTCGACATTAAATTCTACAGAAGAAGTGATTCCATGACGGGGGCCAAGGGGGCGTGGCTAGCTTACATGTGTCCGTCACACCAGCGGAACGTTTTTACACAGCAGATATTACAACTATAAAATTGCCATTGCACACTCTACCGCTCTCGTAGTCTTTTAATGGGAGTAGTAGTTTTTGTGTATTTCTCACTAAGTAAAAGCTATTCAAACATTGTTAAAACACAAATGTTTCAATGTGAATTGTTCGAGATAGATTTCTGTCAGCAACATGCCACATTCCTGTTTAATTGTATTCATGTTTAATAGCTTGTGAATGACAGGTGCTATCCTAAAAAAAAAAAACTTCACGGATTAGAGCCATCTAATTGTTACGCGCGTTTTTCCTAAATCTCTGCCTACAGATGCAAGATTACATCTGGAAAACCAAGATCCGCTGCCTGCTTTAACTACGACCGGGGTTGCTCTTTAGTGTGTCAAATACCATCACTGAATGGATCTCAGCCTCTGGTACGTATTCCCTGAATCACTCCACAAAGGCTTTCGTGACTTTTTGTGCCGCGCGCCGAAGCCAACCTTGAAACCGCCGCACAATAAGAAGCATTGTGTCAAAGACGGCGCGGTAACTTGAACTCAACGGGAAACAAATGTCGACACCTGGGCCTTCGTGGTCGCCGTCGGGCCGCCAAAACACACGACTCGAGACGGGCCTCTCCGAGCAGCATCAAGCCACACAAGACGGGGTGTTTCTTTCAGCTTCTGGAATGTGAACACTCACCAGTTGCAGGGCGAAGAAGAGGACGAGGAGGGCGGCGCAGGAGAGCATGGAGAGGCCCAGCAGCAGCACCAGCGGCTGGTACTGGCTGATGCAGGAGAACTTGCGGTACAGCGCCTCGTTCTTCAGCTCCTGGTCGTTCAGCAGGTACTTCCCCTTGGCTGGCATGGCTGCTGCTTCTCAGAGAGGCATATCGGGTGACAACGGTGAGTTCTAGATGGGGGCTGGGGGCCGGGGTTTGGGGCCCTCCGCTGAGCTCATGACGCGCCCGTGAAACTTGTGCTCCTCCTTCGCCGTGGCATCTTGAACGCTTTCTCTCGCCGGCCTCTTTTCTCGCCGCGGCTCCTCGCTGCTCGCCGTCCCCCTAGGTCTCTCGCCGTCTCTCTCTCTCTCTCTCTCTCTCTCTCTCCCTCCCTTTGTGTCTTCTAGCCTCTGTCTGGGGTTGGCGGGCGGACCTGCTTCATCCTTTGCCAGCTGCCGTGTTGCTCCCTGCAGCGGGTTTTGAGTGATAAGCTTGGGGCCCGGGAGATACGCAGGAGCAAGGGGGCGGTGGGGGTGGGGGGGCTGTTTAAGAAAAGGGGGAGGAGAGGGATAGGGAGGGAGGAAAACGGGAGCGACAAAAGGTCACCGGTGATCCCACCAGGTCTCGGGATGTAATGGAGCGCTGGGGTTGGCAGCTCCACCACTTAAGAGGCAGATGGGAGGAGGGGAGGGGGGGGGGGGGGGAGAGAAAGAAGAGAGAATCATTTCACTAAAGGTTTGTTAGCACACACACACACACACACACACACACACACACACAGAAACAAGACATTACGCTGAAGGGAATTGTTTTTGTTGGCATATTCGACTATAAACATGGCTTAATTTCTCTGTAAAAAGGGTTACGGACCTGGCTGCAGCTTCTGAAAAGCACAGGCTGTAATCTGTGACCCACCGGGAGCATTGTGAGAGTGAGACATAAATATCACATGCTACACTCATACCTGAACTCCCTCACTTCCACATGTCTCGTGTGTGTGCAATCTGAAGTGACCCCGACGCGTGCCACTCGCTCCCTTCATCACCTTTCGATTTAAAAAAAACAAGGGGGAGGAGGTGCCAGGAGGGCTTTGCCAAAACACACAATGAGAATATCTCTTCAAAAAACAACGGAGCCGCATGAAGACGCCGACAATCACGACACGCAGTCCGCAGGATGAAGGCACATTCACCCTGATTGATTCCTTCTCATTGTTTAGATTTAGCTGAGATCGCCCGGCTCTCGCTGAGGAGAGCTGCATGTATAACGTTTGGGTGAGAGGAGGACACACACACACACACTGGCAATAGAAACAACATGAACTTCGCACCACTGTCAACAGAAAGCTCATTTCCTCCAGTTGCTAATATCGCTGTTCCGGTGTGTGTGTGTGTGTGTGTGTGTGTGTGTGTGTGTTTATCCCTCACGTAGCAACTGTGACAGATGCTATGTGCCATAAAAACACAAAAGCAAGAGCAAAAAGGAGGACAAGGCGTTAAACACAGTCGCACACACACGTGTCAGGAACAAAAAAGAAAAAAAGGCTCGTGGAGATTAAAATGCGTCACAGCGAGCGGGCGCCATCGGGTTTACCGCCACTTTTAACTTTTTCCCCCCCCCACTTTCGGCAGCCGGCTCTCCCCCAGCTCAGATGGTGGAGGCCGGGGAGGCAACGGGGGAAAGTCACAGCGCTGGTGAGGGATCGTGTCCTCCTCTCGCATCGACAGGAACCAGCTGGCCTGCAAGGAGGGAAGCCTGAGTAGACGTTTGCTGGCGTTAACACAGAGAATCATCAACGACATACCTGCCGGGCTCCTAAACCCGGGCAACGGCGTGGCTGTAAATGGCATCACGATAGGCAGACACGGCAGGAAAAGACAAGGTCATGTATCATGATCACATATGAAACATCGAAAAAACGCACAATTCAGTGACATTAAAAGGGAAGAGAATGACACTGGACCACTGGATGCTCCTTTGTCTTCTATCTGCCAATCTACCTTTTCTCCTTAGAAGAAGTCAAAGAGGAACCATCGGAATGGACACGTTTCCATACAAACAATACAATGAACTAATACAAAGAAAACAGGCGCGCCAACGTTTGATCAGCGATCCATCATTTCACCCACTTCCTTGAAACCTGCGAAGCCGTTGTTGCCGGGCAACCGGACAAGACACTTGCAGCAGGCCCCCAAACGGAGTTACGAGGCTGCAAGTTGTTTAGAATAAATGTCTTGTTCAGTTTCAGTTCACTAGTCCACAACGGGGTTTGCTCAACGACCGAATAGGACGGGTGACGGAAGGGAGAAGCTTAACAAAACGCCCCCCCCCCCTACGTCCATGATTCAGCTCAGATGACCAGGAGGCTTCGGCATTTAACGGGGTTGGTCTGGTCTTTAAAGAGGCATTTGACGCTGCAGGAGCCCCTCATTCACCAGACGTGAAAGCTCCGGGCCCCCGACGGGGCTTTTTTTTTGTAATGCTCCAACACTGAAGTTACCATGGCAAAAAGAAAAAAGCAGCGCCGTCAGACCCGCGGTTGTGCGGCAGCGACGGGCCGGGGAGAGACAGACAGGGACGTACGCTTCAATGGAGGCGAGTCTCTCTCGCGGGTCCTGGATGAATAGCTGAGGCCGCGCTCACTATGAAGCGCTTGGCGATGGTGGTGGGTGTGGGGGGGGGGGAATCTGCTCCTCATCCAACACGAAGCTGCCGGAGCGCGACTGAGACTTGGATCTGATGGCGTGTGATTCGTAGGCCGCTTCAGGAGGAACGACAGTGTGACCATGACGTGCTGCACACATGTAATGATTTATTCACCCAGGATCTACACGGGACCTTTTTTTTTCTTGCTCTTGGCGCACTACATTCTTCGGTCGTTGTCTGTTGAGCAGCTCGGGCCTCCCGGGGAAACGGGAGCGGCGGCGGCGGCAGGTATCAGCCGGCGGCCTTTAAGAGACCGCCGGCGGGCCGACGCCAGGCGCTTGTGAAGCAGGGCGAAGCAGCTGGGAGGAGATCCGCCGAGCAGCCCGACGGAGGGCACCGACGTAGCTGGGTGGTGACGCGTCTTTCGGCGCGTTAGACTGTAGACGCCTGAAAGGTGAGCGGTTGGCGCGAGTTCAGCAGACGTTTTTCCTCCCGTTTCAACCGGAGCCCGAAAATTACACTTTTCACTGAAGCATGGAAAGTTCCTCATTTAAGACTGGGGAATCTTCTGGAAACTTAATGCCAAGTAGTCACATAAATAAATCTAGTGAGGTGTTTTCTCAAATCTACGACCCAATTCAAAGGCTTTTTGTGGAGAGCAAACAGAGCGCTCTCTTTCCCAAGCACGTCACTCTGCTTTTATGGCCGGTTTTGTGTTGGCGTTCCATAAGCCCGGACGAAAAAAAAAAGGGACAAAAGGGTGACCTCTGTGAAAGAAACCTGTGACACAAGACCCTGCCCATACAGCTCCGGGGTCAAAGGCGATGCAGTTTATTTACAACTTTTTGTGACCTTTATTGTGCATTTCAAATAGTTGGAGCTGATATTTTTATCTGTATGTGTATTTTTGGAAGTTTATTTTAAAGAGTGTTAGAAAGGTTAAGAGCTTAGAGGGCAAAAACCATTTCACTCCGTAGATTAAAACCTTTACATCATATGGTTGATTAGATATTCAAGGTGCATCCTAATTTTAAAACACATTTTATAGAAACAAGTCGGTACTCAGGGTAGTTCGCAACACACCCTTCGATTCATAATTGCTTTGTGCAAAACAACGCAGGGGATTTTAAAAGATGGGCATCTTTGTTTTTATGGTTTAGCTAAAAGGTACTGATGATTCAATAGGAAAACGTATCCCAATATGAAGCCTTATTATATCACATAATGAATTCTTGCAGTGATATCATCAGTGACGATGAGCATGAGTAAGTACATCGGACAAATTCTATCCCGGTCAGACAGAATGGGGCCCGGGGTCTGGCCCCCGTTATCTTGCCTATTAATAGAGCCTTTCGATAAACCGATGACTGATGTATGCGCTACGATGCACAGGGCGGATTAGATTAGGCCTTGTGTCCTTTCCCATCTCCCCCCTCCTCTCCTCCCAGTACGGTCTGCCGGTATCAAATTAGCCACGCTCAAATGCCGTTGCCTGTAATAAATACAGGAAGTGCAAGCGAGAGCACCATGTGCTCGGGAAGCTCAAGTGTTTCACATTTACTTCCACAAAGCGCGCCGCCACGAGTGAGACCGTCGGTCCCGCTGCTCGACACAAACGGCGGCCCAGAGGCGGGTTTTATTCACTTAAATATACGTAGGTCCACGATCCAAAAACGTATCCGCCGTGGAGGGGGGGGGCAAATCCAACACGCTCACACGAGGGAAGCCGCTGTCCACGAGGCCTCCGATCCAATCAGACGAGTCGCCGTTTGAAATTATGAAAATAATTCAACGCTGTTTGGCAGCGAGAGGCCTCGCGGAAAAGCAATAAACAACCAACCGCGTTTTTGGAAAAGGGGCGCTTCCCTTCAGGGTGGGGGGGAGCGACGGCCCGAAGGTTGAAGTCAGTTCCTCTTTACGGGAACTCATTGCTCATCTCTGAACCTTTGACTTGCTTCTGTCTGCGATTGTGTGCTTTCCGGTTGGATCTCTCATAACGTGCGCATACTATTTTTATTGTGTGGCTATTTAAATGATGGGAGACACATGTATTTTTGTTCAAAGCACCACGGAGACGTGAGATGAACGGAGCTTTTGGAAACAAACCTTGCGATGAGGAAAAAAGAACAAAAAAAAACGGGTGAAAAGAATGCACTGCACTGAGAGAGGCCATTGTTTCCAGCCCGGCGGAGCCAGCCACATCCCCATTTCAGCTTTTTGTAACTGGACCTGCTTCATCCTGTCACTGGCCCCCGGTGCACTTCCACCGGCCGCAAAAGACAAACCATAATTATCCCCCCCCCGAGCGCGCCAGCCAGCGCGGCTTGCTACCGGGGGGGCCGTGGCGCTCGCGGAGAAACCTCAACATCTGCAGGCACAGAGCAGTTTGCGCAGATAAACAAAACTGCTGCAGCTCGGGATCAGCACGGTGGATTTTTTTTTTCCCAGGGCTTCCGTAAAGCCCCGGCTGGCCATCTGGTGCATGTTTTCTGCAATCTACGGTCATAAGCAGTGTTTGTTTCACACGGCGCACGTGCCCCAGTTCAAAGGCTTTTTGTTCGGGACGACCAAAGCCGTTGGAACGCCAGAAGAAGTCCGCCTCCCTTGGTCCTGAGCGAGAGCTCTTCTGCCCCCATTAAAGCACATCCTCCGTTATCCTCGGGAAGCACCGACAACGGAGGGCCGCCCCACCTGGACGGAGCGACACGGCGACGAGGGTGGGGGTTGGGGGGGGGGGGAAATCCCCGTTTAGCTGCAGCGGTTTGACCTGCAGAGCGATTCTTCTGGGTGCGTGCCTTTGTGCGACGCCCCGCGTCTCCACCACACCACACCCCCCCCATCTGTCAGCCAGGGCGCCGGGCCGACCCGCATCCTGTGGCCCGGCCCGCGAAGAGATGTGACCTTTGAGTGGGAGAGGGGGGGCTTCTCTATTTCTGTGGCCGGGTGGGGGCCGAATGTTTTAAAACAAAAGGGTTACATATTGAGAATAACGGCTGTAACGGTGTTCGGCTGATTTAGTCCAAGCAAGGTGACTAGTATACACTTAAACTGACGATTGTGTCTTTACCTACTCTATTTTCGATTCTCATTATTAGCTCTTGAATGTTTGTACAACCAGGCGAGGTTTTTTTCCACATCAAATCTAAATTTGGTTGATGGGGCCTTGACATCAGGGATTTGAACTGCACACCTACAAAGGGATTACGTAATATCTATTACACAAAATCACAAGAGACAAGGAAGGTTAGCCGATCGCCGTTCATGTTTTTGTGTGTGTGTGTGTGTGTGTGTGCTGTGGTAAAGTGGAGGTATAATGAGCTAGCTATTGGATAATAGAGGGGCATATTCCCACTTCCTCTTTCAGAACCCACCCTTTACTTAGTAGGAAACCCACCTCATCAACCACCACTATACCAACATGTGTGCGTGTGTCCACTGTATACTTTGCATTGTCCAGAAACCCTTTCAATGAAAAGAAATGTGACATGTGTAACTTCAATTATACCACGTTAAAGTTAAAATGACCCTCTCTCCTATAAATGGGCTCGTGAACATTAAAAACACAAGAAATTACTTCAATTTGATCCCGATGGAGGTTTTTATCAGCAATTCAGTCTGTTCGCTCTATGAAACATTAATCATAACTTGTCTTAGATGATCAACAGAGTAATATCTCAATATAACACCAGCCGGGAGCATTTGAATTAATTATTTTCCATTTCTTGTGGAAAAAACAAAACAAGAATTCAGCGAGCTGTTGTTTTGTTTTGTTTCTATTTTTACTGCATCATTTGTTCCAGATTTGTTCCACATTTAAATATAACTAATATACTGATGGTATTTCAATAGTGTGTGGTCTCTGTATCTCGGCCTGCTGCAGAGAATATTACAACTTAGCTTGTAAAAATGTATTTGAACAGCGGAATCTTCAAAACATCTCTTGTAAAATGCTTTATATCTTTTTATACGTTAGCAATTCTGCTTAACATACTGTACGTATTTGGTTCGCTGTCTAATGTCTTGCATTGTCCCGTCCACTGAGGAAGACGTCCTGCCGACTGAGAGAAAACACAACGTCAGACGAGGCACGTTCGATGGAGGTGGTTTGTACCACAGTTTGTAGACAGAGAAAAAACCAGCGATTCCCACACAGCGTTTTCCTTGAACACAGCGCAGCGATTCTCGTACCGGCCAATCTCGTACCGGTCAAATTCGAAATGACATTAGACTAAAGCCTTTTTAGATTTAGGGGGGGATTAAATATTCCCTGGGTGAGTCCATTCGCCGTCTGTGACATCATCCGCAGCAATATTTACTCCCCGCGTGAGGCGGCATCGAAAGGATGCGTCTCTGATTACAAGCGGACTCTCGTCTCTTCCTGCAGTCTTCAAGGTCTCCCTACAGAAGCACGGCGGGTTACAAAGTATTATGTAAATAAAAAAGTAGCTTGGGTTAAAGCCCAGCAAGGTCATTTCTTTCACCTTTTAGCGAAAGCAGCGCATTCCAGGATGCAGTTGAAAAGGATGAGCTTCAAATCTGAGAGTCTTGACTTGATTTCGTTTAATTAAAAAAAAAAACGTATAATGCTAAAAATCCCCCACATTGCCTGGCTCCTTATGTGCGTTTCAGCAGCGCACACTGTAAGCATCTCATGGATGGAAAAGTACAGCAGGATGGGTGTTTAGCTGAAGTGTTTCTTTTTTTTCCCCCACGTCGTGTTGATTTTTTCAAAGCTCCCCAACGTGATGGTTTACTGGAGAACGTCCTCACAGACAAGAGGCCTCTTGCTCGCTGGCTTTAGCGCGGCGCCTGTGGGTGGGAAGCCCGGGGACGGACGCACCGGCAGGCTGATAGGCAGAGGAGAGCCACTTAGTAACTGTACTAACAGGGAAACAAAAGGCCCCACGAAGCCCGTAACGGTACACGACCAAAAGCCAACAGCGTGTCTTAACAGAGGAAAAAAAACCTGCACGGGTTAAAAACAATACGAGAGGTTTCTCTTGCCTTAAAGTGGCTGCTTATTTGTTGCCGGGTGTGTGCCGGCGGGGGAGGAGTCAGCTGGTCTGCACAGGCCAACAGCTGCTGGCCCATACTCCAAACACGAGAGGACCAGTGAGTGTTGTCAAACACACCCTGTCCACACGCCCTCACGCAACCCTTCAGTGCACTACACAACGCGGCCGGCGCCAAACAACAGGGCTCGGAGGCCACAGGCCCCCCTCCCCCCTCCCCTTCGATGGCAGCCCAACGTGTTGCTTCTGCAAGAGGGCACTCCCGTCCCCGGAGCAACTCGGCCCCCCAAGTGCCTGACGGACGGGTCAAAAAGACGGGCGCCGCACTCCCCCCCATCGAAGTTTTTGTGAAAACGTTATCAACGTTGACGACGCAGGAGCAGAAAGCGCTGACTGCGTGTTCCACCAGTGATGCACTGGGCGGCACATCCTCCTAAGCCTTCAATTACAGCTGTGCAGCAGCAGCAGGGGGGCCGGACGGCAGGAGTGACGCAGGAGGGCAGCGCGCAGGGACCTCATTACCTCGGATGCCTCCTGGGAGCCGAGGATTTCACTAATAGAGCCGTCGTCTCTCGACTCGAGTGTCTTCATTAGCACCCCCCCCCCCTCCCCCCACCCACCTTTTTATAATCAAACGGGTGTTAGCCGAGCCTCTTCACCTCACCTGGCACTCTGCTCTGCGGGACTCTCAATGGGGAGGGGGGGGGGGGGGGCTTGTCTGCGGCTGGAGATGCACGTTTCGTAAAAGCACCCCCCCCCCCCCCCCCCCACACAGACAGACACACACACACACACCGGTGTCTTGCCCCTGCGCGTCAAGGAATGCGGCGGAGGGCCGTGAGTAATATCCGGGGGGGGGGGCGGGGGGCAGCGGCGCCCGGAGGTTCCCGGCGGCTGAGTAAGGGAGAAGAGATTTTGGCGGAGTTGGGGCGAAAGGGGCGAGGTCACTCCCACTCGGCCTCCCAGAATGCACTTGGCCTGGAGGTGACTGGAGTTTCGCTGCGGCCCCCGCCCAGATGTGAGTCACGGACTCCGTGCCGCATGGAGACGGGAGTCGTCCAGGTGTGAGGAACTCGTCGCGTGAGGAGGACGTGAGCCCATCGAGGATCACACAGAAAGAACAGATCATTACTGTTGACTCTAATTATTGTTGACTCTAAAGTAAGAGGACAAATATTTGTCATATTCGAAACAGAGCAATGATGGTTGGCCATCTCTTTTAAAACGATATAGATGGAATTAGACTTTTTAGTTGAATGTTACTCACGCCGCTGTAAAGTGCAGGTACTAAGACAGGTATAGAACACCACCACACTCATCCTTTCATTCCTACGCCATTTGTTTCCTACTGTATTTAGGAAAGGTTCCCGTTAATATATAACCGAAAGGAAGCAACAGAGAAAGGAAAGGTATAACTGTTTGGCCAGCTTGATTTCTGCCTACCTGCATTACCCTGAGTTAAGCCCCATCCCCCTCCCCCATCAAACTGTCGGAGCTACCATGGAGACCACATTTACTGCAGTAACTGAATATAAATCATCAAGTATTTGAAAAAAAAAAAATTTAGAAAGAAAAGAGAGTTGGCAGGGAGAAGCGGACAGAAGGCTCTGCAATATGTGTTTGAAGGAAACATTCATGATGTCACACTGATTCAACAACAGGTTGAAAAGATGGAAGCCTCGCGGATCACAGTGTAACAGTTGAACCGCCGCATCGCCCGGCAACCGGTCAGACCGAGTCGGTGGCTCTTTATTCACCGCAACAATCATTAGAAGCTCGTCGGTACATTCAGTACGCGCGTCGCGCTCGATGAAGATGTGCTCTGGATCGCTGTCCTCTCAGAAAACAAAAGAGGATATAAAAAAAAAAAAAAAAAAGGCAGCACGTCTAAGTAGCCGCTGCAAAGCTGTTGCGGAAGTCAGTGTGCATGTGTGTGTGCACGTTTGCGTGCGTGCGCGGGTCCGACCGTCAGTTGGTGTATAAGCAGATTGCGCCACGTTTTAGTAACAGGAAGTTTCAGAATATTTTAAGCAAATTGCATTCCTCCCACTCCATTTGCACTCTGTGCCGTTGGAGCTTTCCTCTCTGTGGATTTCCACGCCTTTCCACAGAAGCTCCAAAAAAAAAAAAAAACGCGCTGACAGGGGGGGGGGGGTTTCTGGGTTTCGCCTCCTAGAGCTCCGTTTGAGCGAAGGCCCGAGCGCACCCTGTGACTTAACACGCGACCGCACGCCGTCTCACTTCCTTAGCGACGGTGACTCATTTCCCCTCGCAGCAAGGTTCAAGAAAAGGGAACCGGCATGATTAGACACGGATGGAGGCGGTTATGATAGCAACCCCTGATTTTAAGTTATGACAGGGCAAACAGTGATCTATTCAGGACAGATAAGCGCGGACGCAGATAGGAGCCAAATATTTACCGTGGATTTAAGGGCGCGTGGTTGCTGCCCTTTGCAACGAGCAGTGAGCGTCTCCTGAAGAGAGAGAAACCCTCCTGCTGACAAACAAGAGCGATGGAGCCCATTCGTGAACGTTTCTGCTCAAGCAGAATTGCGCCATTTCTTGTATCACCTGAAGACAGGATAGCATCACAGGAATGGGGCGAGCTCACCATCATTCATTAACCAAAGGGCATCCTTTGGACCGGGCGACATCCGAGCCTTTGGCTTTTGGGGCCGCTCCACCGGACCGCTGCATCCGAATGGTGACAGCGGCAGCTCGTGTGACGGCCTCACAAAGGATGCAGCGACGGGGTGTGTGTGTGTGTGTGTGTGTTGGGTTGATACAGCAGCAGAAACCAGATCTTTGAAAGGCGGTTGTTGCCATAGCGAAGTCAAAAAGGGTGCCTCGGCAAAAAGAGGAAGCGATTCACTTTGTTATAATTGCATTTTCATTGTCATTGATACGAACGCCTCAGTGAGGACTAGTAGTAGAAACTGTTCCAACACTGGGGTAGCAACGTGACACGGTTTAAGATTCTACTCAAAGAACAAATTCATAAAAACCTTGCACTATACATCACCAACACCGAAAGGTCAAATCAAAATCCACGTATTTCCTGGTAGAAATGGTGCCCCGAGCAGAGCTTCTTCCCTGAGATGCTTCACAGCAATCAGTGAGACAAAATATCCACCTAAAAAGTTTGTTGAGTACAGTGGACCGTGGACTAAGGACACGCCTCTTCATCACGAGTGGGATTCTGGGCGTGGCAATTGTTGTACGTCAAACAATCAACGCAGTTCCTCCGAGGTGGCACGGGAAGACATCTGAAATGTCTCGACAGCTATCAACAGGTGTCGTTCCTCATCGGAGTCATTCAGGCCGAGGCTGATAAGAGATGAAGGTCAGTTCGTTCGCAGGCGTCTTTCCAGGAGCACATGACGATTGCAAGATACGCTGGCGTTTAATACCCCTTACGTGAAGCAATCACCGATCACAGCTGTCATTAAGGGGGGGGGGGGGGGGGGGGGGTTCGATCTGCTCTTCTTTGGCGGACAACGAGCCATCGAAATGTGCCAAGAATCGACCCCCGAAACCCATTCTTAAAATCGTCACACATTTAGCTAGTGCAGTTTAGATTATGCGTATCCCCCCGCGGGCCCATTTTTATCTTAAAGGTCTCCACTGCATTCATTCGATGGGTCACACCATAGCAAATCCTGGCCAATCACTCATTAACCAGCCCGAGCACAATGAGGGGCTTGTTGGGGCGGCGCGCTGCCTCCAGCCTTCAACGCGCCGTGTAAACACGGCACATTTCTGTGAAAAGACGGCGACCAGCAGCCCACTGACCATTTAGCATCGAGTCCCATGTCCTCAAAACATGGAACATCCAATATTCTATAACATCGGGGCAATCACAGAACTTTAGAGATCCTTTCCCTCGCTGCGTTGCACATTCCTCTCCTCATCTGGTGTCCTCGGTTACTGATGTCTTTCACGGATGGGATTGCTCTCCATAGTGTTGCGTAATGTCCTTGGACCACAGCGAGCACAAAAAAAAAAAAGGAAATAGAAATGGGTGAGGTGGAAAGACACCCACACATCTGCAGCGTCCTCCTCAAAAAGGAACATTCACAGGAGGCGCGCGTCGACTCAAAGTGACACCGCCCCCCCCCCCCCCCTCTCCCCCAATCCAGAGCGCATGGCGGCCGCGGCCCAATCCCGACGCCTGATCGATCGCGTCGCGTCGGTGATAAATAAGCGGGCCGACGCGGGTTAGAGTGTGCGCAGGCGCTGACATTTTCTCACCAAGCTGCAGCAGGCAGATTGTAATTAGCGCTTCTTACAAAAAGGGGGCCCGTGGGCGGGAAGGCTGCCGAGGAAATGGAACCATTTCACGGACAATGGGGTGAAGAGGCATTTTCTCTAATGGCACTCGGCGGCGTCCCGTCTCAGCGTGCGCAGTGAAAAGAGGACGCGGCCCCTCGGGGGCTCTCGAGGGCGAGAGCTATTAGCATTTGCATTGTGTCGAACAAGTGGGGGGGGGGGGAAATGAAAATCAAGACTGCATGGTGTCGACAGAGCGTTGGAGAGATTACAGAGTCACGAGACGGAAAAAACCCACGGCTTTTCACATCATCACTTTCTTAAAAGAGGGTGCGCTTAGTTTTTTTTAAACGGGTCTGTGTGTGTGTAGCTTTGCTATGATGCTAGATGGCACTTCGTCACGTGGGAGGCGGCTTACGAGGTCATTTGGGCTCATGTGTACCGATTCTTTTTGGTGATTCAGTTCAAACGCCGGTTGTTATTTCTGCTTTAACAAAAGTCTCAACTCGCGGTGTTCTCCACCACTGCCTCGGGCGGGAGGAACCCACAGGAGAAAGTGGCGAGACTGCTTTGGAAGTGACGAAACGCTCGAAATCCCGAGCGAATGTGATTCATGCCCATGTGAAAAGGTCGTCATCGTGTTTTTGGGGTGTGGTGGTTGGCTGAATGAATGTGTGAGTGAGATACATCGGATTGGGCCACTGGACTAACCCAGACGAGTCCTGTACATCCACACCGAGGGTGGCGATTTGGAGATTCCACTTGACCCCATCCTGCCCACTCGAGAAAACACACACACAATTTAAGGATTTTGTGTTACTTGTTCACAAATGTAAGATATTGCTTTAAGCAGCATGGTTGCAAACTGCCAAAATCCATTGCATGTAAATGGTAACTAAATGAAACAAGTCACAGATTCCAGTGTCAGAGGCGGGCTCTCGACGACCTTTGAACTTTGAGTGACTTTAGAGAACTCGCCACCAGTGGGGTCCTGGCTCGTGTCACCTGTTTTCCTAAACGTAGGGATTGGAAGCTTCCTACGATTTCACGGCACAATGACGAGGGGCGTCCCCGGGAGTGAGGGATGGAGAGAGGCTTCACCAGAGCAAAAGGTCACTCCCACACAGGCTAACATAAGGCTAGGCTCCCTTCAAATATAGATCAAACGGGCAGTGTAAAAACGATCCAGACACTTCGGTGTGAATGAATCAGCGACCGATGATCTGAAGATGTTGCCCCCCCCCCCCCGTTTCCACACCTGTATTTATATCCGGGGGCCACGTCAAAACGCTCTCTTGTCTCTCTTGAATTTGCACCAGAAGAGAAAAAACGCGCTTGTAAACACGCATGTGTAAGGCTGTGAGGAGGAAGGATTAGTGCTCATCGCTGGCTGGAAGCACCCCTGAGTTTGAGTTAATGAGCCCGATTAGTCCCCCCGGGCGAGTGTTGGGAGGATTAGCACGCTGTCCACCGAGGGGAACCTTTCGCATGTTAACGCCCGAGGAGGAGAAACGGAAAGAGAGAGAGAGCACTTGCTCCAAAGTGGATGAGAGGATGAAAGATGAGAGGGACAATGAGAGAGAGGAGGCGGGGGGGAGGGGGGGCGATGGGTGAAATCACAAGTTTTTCCCCTGAGGGGCTCGAAGCACTCAGTGAACGTGGAGACAGAGGACGCCTCTAATCACGGCAGTTTGGAGAAAACGGCATTTCTATGAGCTCTTCAGCCCTAGAACATTTTTTCAGAAGGGTTATTGTGACAGACACACACACACACACTTCCCCAACACATTGAGGCACACAAGTGGTTGCTTTTGACAAAGGTACTTTGTAGAGAAGCATTTCCTGTGGCGGTTCATCGTACTTCCTGTCACTGTTACTGCAAAGCACATGTCGAGACTAGGTGTGCGCATGTGTGTGTGTGTGTGTGTGGGTGTGTGTTTGTGGGTGTGCGCGCATTTAGGTAAGCCGCACGTGCAATGGTGCACAAAAGTAACACACTTCATGGGTTTGTTTTGTTTAATTGTCAAAATAAAACAACAATTAGGATTTAAACTAAACTGAACGCTTCCTTTCAGAGAAACTTTAAAACTTTAAAAATTGCTACAGAAAAGCATCATAGATGAGATATACAGATTAAAAAGAATAGAGGCCAAAGGTGAACAAACAACGCACAAAGGGAGGATGATAATGATAATTCCTAAAACAATGCACACAAATCAACAAAATAATTAATTTTGTCCCTGGGATTCTAAAAACATCACACTCTGTAACAGCGGAGGAAAATAAAACGCAATCTGAAAAGAAGAGGTGCTCTAAAAATAGACGCTCCAGTTTGGGCGACCCTACCGACGGACCCTTGAAAGCCCCCAAACCTCACTTTGGGAACCGCCACGTTGCGCTGCCTCCTCGCTCCGCTGAGGCTGCATGACGGAGGGAAAAGAAAGAACAAAAAAAACAACTCCACCACCGCTTATTAAGAGACTGAGGATAGCGTCACTCCGAACAGGGTTTTCTTTTGTTTTGTGTGTGTGTGTGTGCGTGTGCGTCTAAGCCACACAACCCCTTTCACAGGCCGGTCCCTGTCCAGATCCATCAAACTGTGAACTGAATCTGATTACATGCAACAGGCTTCCCATCGTTTCCAATCGAGACGCAGAGAGGGCGTCGCGATGGTTAATTGCACGGCGATTTGCAAATGCCAACGTGTGTGTGTGTGTGTGTGTGTCACAATCTTGATGACAGCTTCACTATGGAAGGGCCCGGGCATGGCGTCGGCCAGCTGATCCATGACCAGGAATTTAACCCCGGCCTATCTATTATACTCCAAACATATGAGCGCCACGGCTCAAGACCAGAGCTTTTCAACCCTATGTCATTTGTCACTATAGCTATTTCTGACAAACCATGTTGTGTTATACTTACTATTGAGTCCATTTCTCACACACACACACACACACTCTCAGACAGCTGCTCGGACATGCTGCACTTATATATTTCTTTTTTGTGTGTGGAGAGGACAGCAATCCACGTTTGCTGCCGTCAGGAAAACAAAACAAATGAAAAATGACAGAGCGCCGTCCACATCACAGAGAACCAGCTACTGGCCCGATAAGCCACCTCCAGTTAGTAGGGCAGAACTGACAAAGGGATTAGGGATGCAATCATCCGAACGATAAACACACACACACACCACATCCCTGTGAAGATGACGACACTATGGACACGTTGGGCATCTTTACGGGCTCTGTGTTATGGCTGCAGGTGTAAACACGCATTACAGTCCGACTGTTTGCAAACTCGAACGAGGAGTTCAGCCCTTGAAGCTATTAAACTCCAGCAAACAGCTTTAATTGTCAGACGCACATTTTCTAGTTGAAAGAAACGGCACTTCGCGGCTCATTTAGTGAAAAGTTCCAGGCGACGGGATTCGAACGTGAGAGTTGCTGGTGTTTGAACAGGAGTGAAATACACACACTGATCGGTTATAATGTTTAGCCTACACATTACTACTACCCCCCCCCCCCCCCCCCCCCCCCCCTCCCTCCCTCCCCTCGGGCAATATCACATCAGAGGTGGACAACTATCTGTGGTGTAATCCATCTCTTTGCATTAGATCAAGCAGAAACTGTTATCTCTCAGCGTCGGACACAGCAAAGTCACAGTTGCTCAGATGAATCGGTCCATTATAGTCTCTACTCCGGTGCTCCAACAAAAAAAAACAAAATAAATAAATAAACCGATGATGATATGTACCGCCATAAAAACTCTCGCGCTCTCAAAGGCCACTGTGCTGCGCGACATAAACAGACATTAATCACCCGGTTCGTGGCCATGCCTCCAACAGACGGCCGTTCAAAGGGATATCGTTGGCAAGCCAGGGAAAATGTTCAGTGCCGTGAGCAAATGATGATGATGATGATCATGTCCAAGCCTGATTTACTGTTTTAACGACAGGCCAAAGCCACGCTGGGCTTGATCGGTTTTTCAGAGGCCAGCTGCAAGAAGCTATACCACGTCCTTTTCTAGTGTTCAACATGTATTGTCACTTGTGGTCACGTTTGACCACCCGGGCTGCCTCCAAAATGAGACGTATGAGAGTACACTGGGAGGTTCTAGTCCTGCGAAGACCATGAGCAGAATGTTCCAGGAAGAGATATGATCAAGATTAACATTTGGCTTCTTAAGACATGACATGCACAGCACCACTTTGGCATTGCTGTCATAGTTTATACATATAAAGAGAGAGAGAGAGGGGGGGAGAGAGAGATTAGCTTAGTTAAGAACCTCAATTCTCTGACAAAAGACACCCCAAGAAAACTGATTTAAACTGACTTAAAGTACACACATTTTGTTCATTTGTGATTTT